>NC_056567.1:1493691-1666368 GCF_013358625.1 Macadamia integrifolia | reverse complement strand
CCGACCGAGGGTCCCTCCTTCGGTTGGGAGTTCGGCCAAAGCCGAACGGACCTGACCGAGGTCCCTCCTTCGGTTGGGAGTTCGGCCAAAGCCGAACGGACCTGACCGAAGGTCCCTCCTTCGGTAGGGAGCTCGGCCAGAGACGAACGAAACTGGCCAAAGGTCCCTCCCTCGGCAGGGGGCTCGGTAGAGCCGAATGGTGCTGACCGATCGGCAGGGGGCTCAGCAAAGTCGATCCGAAGCGGTCAAAGGTTTCTCTTGGTCGACCCCAAACCTTGGACACTGGTAATGCCAAGGCCGAAGGAACAAGTCAACCAAAGAAGATGGTTACTCCCACAGGAAGAAGCTCCTAGTGGAAGTAAGGGGGCTCCTGATATAGCCAAAATAACCTCTCGGTGGGGGCCATGACACGTGTCGCCTCTGAGACACGTGTCCACCGCCAGACGAAGGGTCCAAGAGACCACTCACACTCGAGCACGCGCAATCACCGAGGCACGCCCGCAGAATCATGCGGGATCACGTCGTCTGCATGGGGGGAATATTCCCCCCAGAAGGTTGGACGTATTCGAGTAGGACTCTAAGAAGGCCGAAGGGGGAAAAACCCTAAGGCCACAGAGCTATATAAGAAGGCACGGAAGAAAGGGGAAGGTAAGCTCTAACACCCTCACCATTACTCCCTTATTGAACTGTGCGGCCGACCCTGACTTGAGCGTCGGAGGACTAACCCCGGACAAAGTTCCGGGCCTCCGTCGTCTGTGTTTGTGTAGGTTGGATCAGCGGGGTTTTTGGCAGCAACAAAAACCATACAACTCGA
Organism: Macadamia integrifolia; assembly: GCF_013358625.1. Taxonomy (NCBI): domain Eukaryota; kingdom Viridiplantae; phylum Streptophyta; class Magnoliopsida; order Proteales; family Proteaceae; genus Macadamia; species Macadamia integrifolia. Next base: position 1,665,554 of record NC_056567.1, on the reverse strand, counting down.
TCGTTGGTTGTGTATATATGATCTTTCTCAGATGTCCATGCAGTAACTCCCACCTCATGCATTGTCTACATCCTTTTTATCAACCTTATGGACCAGCTTTTACGATGATTGTTAACCAGATGATTTATAAGTTTCTAACATCTCAAGTCAGTGTTAATGATCAGATTGTCCAGAATGATCAATCAATTGATGTGGTTTTTAAGCTATCTCTGTAAGTATAATGTATGGTCCCAATATCGGATCTAGATATATCTTTAGAGATAAGATCTTTTATTCACTATAAAATGACATTATATGTTTTTTCAAATCTGCAACTCAATCGGTAAGCCATCTCATCAGTTCTTGATCAGGCTATTTCAATAGTCGCATCAACATGTGATACAAATTATTGCAATCTATCAAAACAGAAAGAAAAGAGAAACATTTAAGGTACCCATCATACCAATCAAGTAGGAAGTTTAGTTTTGTTTATATATATATGATTAGTAAGTCCTATTTTTCCCTCATTACCCCACCCCCCCCCCCCAAAAAAAAAAAAAAAAAAGAAGTCCTATTCTCAGTAAAGTTAGAATTCTACATCTGATTAGATTTAAAAATAATTATAATAAATAAATAAATAATAAAATAAAATCTGATTAGATTAGCCATGTGTAAATTGTTCATATCAGTTATATATTAGGTTTTCCATATCGGCATCCACATATGAAACTCCTTTAAATTGGTCTTAAACAATCCACGATATTTAAAAGTGGTGATGTTATCTTCACCAAATTACGAAGATATGATCTTAGACTAGGCTTAGTCCAAAGAAGTATCGATCCTCAATTTCTATCCATCCCCCTATAAAGTTCATATCTACTAGTGTAATAAAGCTTTGTAATGAGTGGAAGGGAAGAAAGGCTTTATCTATGGGGGAGTTAATTATCTACTAGTGTACTATTACTTCCTTGCAGCCTAGAGAGCATCATTGAATAAGGTAATTTAATTATATAAATCATTGGGTAGTTGAGGTATATACGTGGGGTTATGAGGGTTTTAAGGTTTTTAATTATTAACTCCAAAAGCAAGACACTATCACACAACCCAAGATAGTGGAGTTGGGGTTACAATCACTACCTATAACTCTCATTTTTCTATCTCCAACATCATAAAAATGGGAAATGGATAGGCTGATAGGGTGGTTCCCCATTCTTACTTTTCTTTTTTTATTTTCAAGTATCTACCTATCTAACTCCTTTCAATGCTTCTTCATCTTTATTGGGTTTTGTTTCAACTATACAATAAATAATGTCTTGGCTTTAGCCTTACTCCATTCCACTAAATCCATATATGTCAGGTAGACTCATGACAGTGTCATTGAAATTCCTACAAAAAGAAATGCAGATATGATTTCAATGGTTTATGCTCTCCCTTTATCTTCCCCTCTTGGGATTGGGCAGGTTTTACAACCAAAAAAAAAAAAGATTGGGGAGTTGTGGATTTTTAAGTCTCCCCAACCTTTCTAGACAAAAGAGAGAGATGTCAAAAGGGTGTCGGTAAGAGTATTTGTAAAGGGTGTATCATATCCACTGTATTAGCCGTATTATATTGGTGTCAATTGAAATCGATCCCTAATTCTTGATCTATCCAAATTAATTATTCATATCGTTTCAAGTTTAAAATAGTAAAAAAAAACGTACTTTCTCCGAAAAGTAAAAAAGCAAAAGTGATTAATACTAATCGATTCTCTCTAATACCGAGATATCAATAGAAAATATTACCAATATCAATACCGAGAACCATATCACTGATTACAGGAGAACAAAGAAAGCAACAGCATCAATTCCAAGATAATGGACCAGTAGCCGCATGCCCTTTCTTTCAAAAAGTGAGGGAGGGAGATTTCATATCTATGAATCCATACTACTTCATTGGATCCATATTCCATGCTTTGCCTTGTCCATCACGCCCACGCCCACGCCCACGCCCACGCCCACGCGTATGGAATTTGGATAATTGCCAAAGTGGAGTATTTATGGGACACACCTTTCCATCACTTTACAATGGTCCAGGCCCATCAGACAAATAAAAGCATAGCAGGGATGGGCCTGGATATATACTTGACCTTCCCTCCAGACCCACCATGGGCCCCACAAAAATTGCCTCGTTGGATCATTGGTCTTCCGTTGGCGAGCTGTGTGGCATCTACGTCGGATCAGTGGCACTACGGCTAACGCAGAGCTGCTGTTCGTGATTGTTACGCATATTTCTTACTTTGTTTTCTATCTATAAGAGGCCCTTGCATACATACGCGGCAGGTTGAGCCCCAAAGAGGGGCATGGTGATTATTTTACGATGTTCGAGAAGCCATGCCTAGTCAAAGAGGGACAAACGATCCCGATTCAATGGCGCCCATTTGCTGAGATATTATAACAAATCCTATCTTTCTTTTTTTTTCTTAAGAATCTCCATCAATTGTTAAGAGAAAGTTATTTATTGTGTTTGACATCTTATGTTTATTTTGTTTTATTTTTATCCAAAAGAAAAAAAAAATCTTATGTTTCTTAATCATCCCAATACCATATCCAAAATGGGTGGTCTGAATAGATAGAAATGAAGGAGATAGTAATATGAATGGAGGGTGTGGGAAACTGGGAACTAGGAAAGGGTTGGGGTGTAAGATGAATCATAGAAAAGTTTGAGATATGGAATAGGAGTTGATGGTTTGGTGCGAGGGTATACAGTATATGATCATATTTAAGTGTAACATGTTTGCATAAAAAGCAATCCAGTGCATGAGGCTATCGCTATTGCAGAGTTTGGGAGGGACAAGTGTATATCATTAAAAAAAAAAAAAGGATTCTTGCATTAAAAAAAATCTATCAAGATTCCAAATAATATCCACTAGCTGAGTTTATTTATTTATTATTATTATTTTTTCAGGGGGTCTTTGAATTTACCATCACTCCCCTAAAGTTGGCTTATATTTATTAAAACTCTTTTACATTTTTTTTTTCCTTCTAATACTCCCTTGCTTTTGGACATTTACATCTCTTTGTCCCAAATTACCCTTCCTTTTATTTGTACCTTATTAAGCTTTTTTCAAATTGATTGGTTAAAAAATGACAATGTGGAAGGATGACACAAATGAAGGGTATGACTCAGGTAGTTGATATTGGATTGTTTAAATTAATTGATCTGTATCGATATTGATTGAGAATGATACAGATTCAATATTTTATATTAATTTTTTAATCCCTAAAACCATGTGTAGTAAGTAGTAATCCTAATTGGGAATTTAGCATTGAGATCGATATCAAATATTGAGATCGATACTAATCCAATATCGATAAAACAAAAATAGATTACTAAATTAGTGATAATGGATGAGACAAAAGAAAAAAAATAATAAATAAATAATATTCTCGATGATAGATGAGACAAAATAATAATAAATAAATAAATAATATTTTTAAGTAACTCTATACTAATGCACTTAAAGAAATTTAAAAAAATAAAATAAAATAATCATATGGGAGTCAATAAGGAGTTTGAGTTTCAGCCAACAAAACAACATTTGAATCAATTAATGATGGAAGGATAAGCCAATTGGCAATTTTCTTCTATTAATAAAAGCACGTTTTGAACCAATTAATTTGAAGAAAGTTTTATTGGTGAAAAGTGAAAAGGAGTAATCAGAAAAAAAATAAAAATAGAAAAATTTTAGTAAATATTGACCAGTGTAGGGAGGTGATGGTAAATTTTTTTTTTTTATTATTTTTTTTAGAATACTCCAGCCGAGCTGCAGAAGCGGCACATTCGCGTGTGCGAGATTGGAGACAATGGAGGTTTAGAAAATGGTTGTTGGAGATTATTACTTACTTCCATGGCTGTGTTCCTCTCCCCTTGTTTTCCTTCTAAGTTACATGTTCCTCGATACCCACTTCCAGTTCTCTACAGCTCTTTCAAACCAATCTCCTCATCAATTCGAGCAAAACCCATCTCAGCCACAATCCCTGCAAGAGATAGAATCATAGATTTTGGTAAATACAAGGGCAAAATGCTCGGCACACTGCCTTCCAAGTACCTCAAATGGGTCTCTAAAACCCTCAGAGCTCGTGATTTTGAAGAATGGTCGAAGCTCGCAGACGAAGTCTTACAGGACCCAGTCTACAGAGACCGAATAGAATGGGAGCTCGCAGAGAATATCTTGAATGGAAACAGTTCTTCGAAGGCTTCAGGAAGAGATAGCTCTGTTTCGGATCTGCTCGAAATCAGTGAGAGATTCAATTGGAATAATGAGGACAAGGTTGGTTGGAGCAGAATCGATTTTGCACTTCTTGGGACTTCGAATGGTGGTCGAATACCGAGGAATGGAGATTCTAGGAATGAAAAACAGAAGAAATTTAGGGTTTCTCAGATTGAAGGAATGGGTTCAAAGAATGAAGAAGTGGGTGGTTCATTGAACAAGGATTTGGGGCTTCTGGGTAAGGAGTTTAGGGTCTCAAACAGTGAGAACTTGGGTATGAAGGATCAGAGGAAGGTGGGTTATTTGAAGGAAGTATTAAGGGTTTCTGTGGATGCAGAAGAGGGTATTGAAAATGAGAATGGTGTCAAGGTGAGAAGGGAAGAGAGGAGGAAGAAACAGAGGTTGAAGAGAGGTCTGCAAGTGCCTAAGCTGAGAGTGGAAAATGGTGGGAAGAACAGGGACAAAGAAAGAGCTAATGATGATGAAGACCAAGATCAAGACCAGGCAGTGGAGTACCATAATCGATTTCCTGGACGCGAAGCCCTTCTCAGAAAGGTTCTTAGTAATAGAAGACCTTTGTAATCTGTTTTCCCATTTGATACAATTGTACTTATTCAAGGCTGATGTCAATGTGCATTTGGCCTTACGAATGGATTGAATCTTGAAAGCCTCCCAATTTTCACCATTTCATAGACAGATTTGGGCTGCTTCCTAAAGTTTTTGCATTCAAACTGTTCGATCATTTGTGCCAAGGTGAATTCTGCAACAAAATTCTTTGAACTTGGTTGATCCTCCCATAAAGGTTTTAGGCCTCTTAAAGTTGAAACACAAGATTTTTTTTTTTTAGTTCCGGGGGCCCATTGACCATTACACTTTTTTTTTTTTTTTTTTTTTTTATAACAATGCCTAAGAGGGCTTTACTCACACACAGAAGAAGGGAAGGGGGAGGGGGAATGTGTGCGACAGGAGTTGATCCTAGACCACAAACCTGGCACCTGCTCTACCAGTAGAAGCTGCAACCAGTGTGCTCTGCATTAAATTCACCCCATTGGCCATTACACATAGAACCACATATAAGTCAAGTACAGTATAGACACGCCAAGAGCCACATTTCTTTAAAAGCAAAGAAATTGATGCAATCCAAACACCAGTGCACTTGACAGGAGTTGATCAAGTGACCAACACTCAGGTAGGTACTGCTAGGCCAAGGCCCGATGTGCGCACAACACGATATTGATTTGAATGTTTAGAAGTTGCAAAATTTGTTTCTACAGAAATTCAAGCTATTCATAGAATTTTCACTACCACAGTTACAAAGCCTTGTAAATTTCTTTTTTTCACACACACTAGTCAGGTTAGCTCCAACTCCTAAGAACCGTAGAAATTGTGGGGCTAACCCTTGGGGGGTAAGGGGAATCGAACTTAGTATACATATCGATTCAGGCATGGTCTCTTTCCAATCAAGCTACATCTTTGGGTTTAACTAACATATTAAATAAGAGGGGAGCAAGGAGAGGAAGCTAACAAATCTTCCACTAGATAGAAGACATTTGTAATTACTTCAACACTTTTGTGCAGTCTTTTTTGGTGAACACTTTTGTGCAATCTTTGTTTCTTCAATAATTCTTGACTACTTTTACCGTGGATTTTCTTATCTAAACCCTAGTTTTGGTGGTTAAGATTATTTTTCATTTATTCCACTTGGTGAATTCGCATTTTTGTTGATATAGGAAGGTGGTAGGCAGCACATGGGATTACTACTTATGCTTTGGGGTTTAATAGATTTTTATTTATTAATTTACTTATTTTTTAAATCTATTTTGTTTCTCTTTGTTAGTTTTAAGGACATTTTTGTAAAAAAAAAAAAAAAAAAGTCACAAGGTTGGGTTGTGTTTTTTAAAATCTTAGCCCAACCTTGAATCCTTTTGGGCCCAACCCTAATCCGGCCTTGACTCAAGGCTTGAAAAATCCAATCATGACCTGCCCTCAATGTGGAGTGTACCCTTCAAGATGTCTCCACAAAGGGGCTTGTTCCCAAAATGTATGGTCAGGATTCAATCTCCTTTGAGATTCCAAATCTACGAATCTGGGGCTTTTCTACATATGGAGGTGTCTCATATGTAGGGGACTGAATGTTTAATTTGTGTTGGGTGGGCCAAAAACAGTAGGCCCATGATTTACAAGTATAAATCATATTTGATCCCAAAATACTTGAAATTTTTTATCCATAATGTTTATTTCATATTGGGTGGGCCCAAAGCCACAAGCCGTGGTTTCACTACTTATGCCATTTGAGTGTGGTGAATCTACATGTATGTGAATGTATGTGAACGTCTTTGGTCCGTGGATATAGTATCTATTTTCTCTCTCCTCATTTTAATAGATTTATTAATCATTTGAGGTCTTCCTTCCTAGGTTGTCTAACATGTTTGTCTCAATGTATTTTGTTTCTCTTTATTTGCTTTAAAGATACTTCTATTCACCCAAAAAATAAGTTAGTTAAGTAGTTAGGAAGATTGTTAGCTTCTTTTATTGGCTAATCAGTGAAAATTATTTGAAGATATTCAAAAACCTATAAATTAATAGACTGACTAATGAATATACGGGCTTCTCTAGAACAGCAGTGTTTCCTATGTGGCTATGCCTCATCACATTGGGTTTTATTTATTTTTAAGGATGTAGAAAAATTAATAAAAAAAATATGTTGTTAGCTATTACATAATAAGTCCACATAGAGGCCAAGTACAGACCCCTTGAAGAGTCAACATAGGCCCAGGGGCACACTTTATGGAAAATAAGGAAATTGGTACAAACTAAGCCCGAGGCACTTGAGAGAAGTTGATCAAATGACCAACCCTCAGACAGATACTCCACTGAGCACTACAAATTGCCAGACCAGGGCCCAGGTGTGCAAAACTGTTAGTTCAAATACACAAATTTCACTTAAGGACCAACTATAATTAATATTAACATTTTGCATGCGAATCACATTTTCTTTGTATTGTCCTTTCAATAAAAGTTAGGCAAAAATAGTTGTCTTAGATCCTTCATCATATAAGTATCTTGGTTATTTAAGACTTTGTGTAACCAATGCAATGACAAGCCTACAAGAATCTAAGGTGGAAAAGTGCATGATCAATGAGAAACATGAGGTTTTGTATGTTAAACACCATTCGTTATAATTTGTTTTATATTGCATTTCAATCATATCCATACAACTTTATATTCTCCTCTTTTTGTAATGTTGTGGAAAAACCTTCTCATGGTTATTGTCTTTTTTTGAAAACCTTATACTTGTGTAAGAAACTAAAGTTAGCCTACTTCTAGTACCTAGAAATGCAAAGTTTTAGAATGGAGAATACAACTTAAATTTAAGCCACATGAATACCTTTCAATTAAGAGAATTCCCTTACTTATATATGAAATATGGATTGATTCAATTTTCATTAATAGTAAATATTTACAAATAAATAAAGGGTTAAATGACACTTCTATAGGTGTATTTAGAATTTGACGCCTTCTCTTAATTGTCCTTTATCTTATTCTCAAAAAGTTTATAAAATAGGGGTATAAAAGGGTTTACAATAATAAGTCTGAAAGGAATATATCATTATGTCATTATCAAAATTTGCCATTATCATGAAAATATACATGTAAATTGATGTTATTACCATCACAAGAAAAATAATTTGTCATACCAAACTGGGTAAAAAAATAAAATTACAAAAAATTTGATACCTTAAAGGGTATCAATAAGAAAATCCTTACACACACACACATATATGATAAATCAAACCCAAACTGAACTGCCAGATATAAAAACATTAATTAAAAAAAAAAATCTCCTCTTATTGATTTGATTTTGGATTCATTAAAACCAAACCAAATTGACCGCTTGAGTCCCCTAATCTAGAAGCTCACGCTTGAGTCCCCTAATCTAGAAGCTCAAATAATGCTTCATTCACTAAATATATAGTCAATTTCAATGGAGACAAACAAGCTAGATATGACTGTATTGTGTGAAATAGGAAACCAACTTTTGAAAAAGGGAACACAAGCTAGCAAGAATTGCAATTCCCTTTTCAAGGGCTCCTCTTGGATTTTTTCTGTTGTTTGGAAATAAATTCTATCTTTTTCAGAAAAATGATAATGAAGTCAACTCTATTGTATAGCTTTGTTGTAATTGATAGGTGAGAGGCATTGAAATGAAAGAAAGTCTCTTTCTAACGTCCCATATATATATATATATATATATATATTTATATGACAATGAACATGGATGAGGACCATGAGGTGCTGTGCCTTGTTGGAAAGGGCTGGTCTTGTCTGATCAATTTGGTGGTCCTTTCTTTCATGGTGGAAGATCAAGTTCTTCTGCATAATTGAGTGTTTGGTACCCATTCAAAGAATAAAAGATGTTTGAGTATGATGTTTGAATATCTTAAAGCTTTGGACCAAAACAAATCAGTCTTTGTTTAGAGATTGTATTAAGACATGCAATGAATTGTTGCAGTAGCCATCAAAGAAAGCTGATTCATTTCCTAATTTTCTTGGTCATGAGATACTGTGAAAACATAACCTCTTTGTCTATTAAATTTCATCCAGAAATGTATTATTGCAGGAGGGGCCACTGTGAGGACAATAGAGTGCATGACAAGATCATTTTGTTCTTGTTTGACAGCATAGTCTGATGGAACTTATTGAATTGATAATTTTACCTAATAAAACAACCAATATCAAAGAACCTTAAATTATTTTGCCAATTACAAGAAAGTTGAACCTCCACTTGATGAGAGTGACACTTAGGAGATTTTTATTTTTATTTTTATTTATTTATTTTTGTTGATTATGGATTCGATTCTAGAGATAATCCTTACATGTAAATGTCAGGATCAAGTAGGGGTGTCAATCGGTCATCACATCATATAATGAAGATGTAACCTAAAATAGTGTTGGGGCAGTGTTTTTGGGTAGGACATAGGGGTGTGCCCACTGGAAGGCCACAACCTCGTGACGTGCTCCCCTGTGCCTGGGCATAACCCCTATGTCCTACCCAAAAAACTTTCTTTTAATAATATTTAAACCCCAAGGAGTAACCAAGTTGGAATGTGTGGTTTTGAGTTCAACTTTTCTTATCTCCTTGGAGCCACTCACATGGGGTATTTAGTGCACTTCACCGTTAGGTTTGATAGTTAAATGGTTCTCATTCAACCTTGGTATAACTCCATTTATGCCATTATGGTGTCAGTATAGGCCATTTGACTAATCAGGCCGAAAACCTAGATAAAAGAAGTCAGAAAAAAAAAAAATACAATATTCTTAATCAATCTTCACTTCACTTACTTTTACAGTGAAAGAATAACTCCATTCTCTGAATCTTGATACTAGAAAGTATATGAAAGCTCTTATTCTCAACATGTGCAAGAAAGTATGGAGGCCAGGAATACTACTAAACCGACATATTCTTATCTAAGAAGAAAAAGCTTCACCACCTCTTTATTCATTTGGGCGGTTTCCTTTCTTGTTTCTTCCTTCTTTTCTCCATTTCTTTGGAAGGTTGAGGTGGGTTGGTTGTGAGTCACAAGTCACAACTTTCTTCTTTTTTTTTCTTGGATCTTATTAGGCTGTCCTTTACCTCATCTTTTAATCCTACTTTCCCACGCTACAAAGACTTCTTCTTTGATTTAACCAAAGGGTTGAACTTGAACCTTTCAATTTTCCCTCTTCACCTTTTTCTTATCTGTGATTTCTGTTCATGGAGTTATTTGGAGATGCTGGTGAAGCTTTTAATAAGGCTGGTGAAGCAATCAGGATGTGACAGTATTGTCTACTTGCAAGGCACTGTATTGTGGTGGTCCATAAACCAATTTGCTCATCACATCATGGGCACTGTTTGTATACTGAAAGGTGAACAAGCATATCTCCATCAAAACACTGTAGCTGTGTCATGATCCCATGATTCCTCCTTCAGAATGGACTAGAGAGAGATTTAAATGACAATAAATTGGGGGATGGGAAAGAGACACAAGGCAAAAGTGTCACCCGGGCCATCACTCATGGGTCGGGTTAGGTTTAAGTATAATGTTATGGGGAAAAGGAGCATTGCGACCGTCCTACTGTTTGATCCGACTGTTTCCCTGTGGTAGTGGACTTTATGTTGGTGCATTGAATCGTTATATATAGATACATCTGGCTCGAGTTGTGGGTTGCATTTTTAATCTTCAATATGAAGTTGTGTGTTATACATCTAGATTTTAATGCAAAATTGTATGTAATTATATAGTTTTTAATGCAGAGTTGTGCGTTCGAGTTGTTACTTCCGTAATTAGGTGGCTATCAAGATTTCGTTATCTCATTACTCCTTTTAAGAAAGTAGGTTAGGTGATTGATTATCTTGGTGATGGATGTAATGCGTGTAGGACGCTTTGGCTTGACCGATCTATATGGCACGTCAGGTAGACAGCTGGTACCTTATTATAGTTTGTCATTATAAGCTTGTGGCTAATTTGTAGTGGTGCATTAGATTTACAACTGACACTTATTTTATGATTAGCCATAATCCATCAATATTTTTGCATGGATCCTTGCCTTCATTTTTGCTTGGAATCCCCATGTAATTGACCCCATTAAGTTGGGATAAGGTTTTGGATGTTGTTGTTGTTATGAAACAAATGAACATGTCTGGGACTATGGCTTTTGCACCAGATATAGGCCCCTACAAAATGAATGGTCCAACCCTTATGAAAGATAAATTTCCACCCTATTGGTTCTTCCACAGGCACAAGAGCCATGCTCTCTAACAAAAATCTCTACCCTTAATGTTATTCAAACTTAGGGCTATCGAATGTTGGCCTTCGTTGGTATGTCCAATCGAAATTTCCTTGTCAGCATATGGTTCGTGCCAAGCATAAATTAATTATTATTCGGGCATTCATGGTGCTTGGTTGTAGACTTGTAGTTTGATGGATCCCTACTAGACCAACTAACACTGGTTATTGATCAGGACATATAGTTTATAGCTTGATTAGTCAATAAATAAACATATTTAAAAGTCATTAATTTGATTATCTAGATTTACAACAATTGGAATGGCATGAAAGGATAAGTTTTAGCCAAACATGAGTAGTTTGGATAAGGATACCACCAAATGTTGGTTTCTTGAATGCTTGATAACCATCCAAGATCGGACCCATACTGAGACTATAAAAATGGGTCGGGTCAAATTCAGACCCAGATTTGAGAATGGGCCAGACCCTTAAAACCAAACCTGGAAACTGAAAAGGACAAGATTTGATTAGATGGGGTAGGCCAACCTGTTCAGCTATTTGTTGGCTGGGGGTGGTTTTAGATTTCTTGCAGTACAGATCGTATGATTGGGTCATGGTAGGCCCACAACCCGAGTCGGATGGATTATATGAGCTAAAGGACAAACCCTTACCTCATGGGCCCCCTAAACCTTTTAATAACGGCTAGAAGTTAAGGAAGAGCACAGGCTACGGAAAAGGTAAAGGCCACGGGGAAATCAATGATGGGAAACATCTACTTTATACAGCTATTTGTTGGGCCTAAGATATGGGCCGATGTTATGGTGATGGATTGGGTTTGTCTTTGTCCCCACAAATTTATGAAAGCCTGGGCCCAACACTTCATGAAATAATATGTAATTTACATAGATTATGTTTGGTTGTAAGGGGAATTAAAGGGAAAGGAAGTGAAATTTTCATACTTAAAAAGGAAATATATGTAATAATTACTCATGTGAATTCAACATTAATTTCAAATTATTCCATATTTGGTTATAAAATTTCACTTTACTTTGCATTCAAAACCCTTTGCTATAATATGTAAAATAAAAATTACATGTAAAATATATCATTACTAAATATGGTAAAAAAATTTAGTTTATACAATCACATTGGATAATGATTATAAACATTTCTTTTTAAAGTATGAAAATTTCACTTCCCTTCCCTTTAAATTCCCATTGCAATCAAACAGAGCCATAAGAATAAAAATCAAACTAAATGAATGAAAGCACAATTGTATACTAATGGACATGAAACTTTAATTTTGGTCCCCATGTGAGTAGGAAGAAAGAGCATTTAATGTGGACCCAATATTTGGGCCCAATGTGATCTGTTCAGCTTTTCAACAATTTATTTTGATTTACTTGGTTCACAATTTTCCAAATCACTTGCAAATATTCAAAAAAATAAATTATGAGAAAAATAAAATAAAATGAATTTTTTTTTGTTGAGTATTATTTTATGAAAATGTTTGTAGAGTATATTGATATTTTATCTTTGGGAGAGTGGTCCACACGATACCAATGGCACGAGGGAGGGAGAAAGAATCTGCCACGACATGCCACGTTAATGGTGGTGCGGAGAATGGTGTCATCAATAGAGCCCACGTGGTTAGAGAAGGAGAGAGAAAGCAATGAAAAGCCATGTGAGAGGGTGATAGGACATTAGCATCATGGGAAATTATTCCCTTTGTTTTATTTCTTGTTGTCTACATATTTTTTGGAAACTTAACCGACTTTTATGTAAGAGTGTTAATGAACTCGGTTTTGGTTAAATAAGTTTGTTTCAAATTATGAATAATAGAAACCAAAGTTAAATCGATTATTAAATAGTCCCAATATCCCAAACTGAAACAAATTAATAAACAATTTCATTTAAATGATTTTTACTAGTTTGATTTTGTTGTTGATTCAAGTTAATAGTTTTGTGCCAAATTGGCAACTAACCTATTTTTGAATCCAACCCCCAACCAAAAAAAAATTATTATTTTTATCTAATTCTGCTGGAATTGAACCACATCATCTAGGTTCGAATTGTGACTTAAAATATAAAATACAATTTAAAATAATTTACATAGTTTAAATCAACTATAAATCATTAGAGAGCATATATAGAATGACAAGACTAACCAGTTCTTTTTCATAGGTTTAGGATATATAATTGATTCAATATTATACTGATTATAATCAGTTTTAATCGGTTCAAAAGCACATATTTAAACTGTTTCAATTCTTAAAACCAAAACTAAACCCTTTAATATTGTTTAAATGAAATAGATTATAAGCCTTTCGAAGATTGAAATATACTCAAACAATAAATTTGTTCTATTTTAACCCCTAAAAAAGAAGAAGAAGAAGAAACTAGTTCCCATTGCCCTAGTAATTAAACATGCCATGAATGTAATTATAATCACACATGCGAGCATTAAATCACCCCCCATCATATTGAATTTGTTAAATGAAATATGAGGTATAGGTTTTGACAAACATAAACATACACAAATTTCTATAGCTCTCTCACTTTCAGGAGAAAAGAATAAAAAAAATGAAATTATAAAAGCTTGTATTGAATGTGGATTGTAAATCCCAAGATGTGTTACTTTATAATGAACTATTATTATCACAAGGTTATGTTATTTTTATAAAGGTCACACAAGGCATCTATTCTGTCATGATCTAATTTAGTCACTTGTAACTTATCCAAAAAAAAAAAAAAAAGTCACTTGTAAAATTTCAGTCTTCTAACTCAGTCAAATACTCCCATTTATAATGGCATGAATCACATGTATGTCCATGTATGTGTACCAATGCTTTAGATATTACTTATACATTACCAAAAAAAAAAAGATATTACCTATACACTTTACCAACTCTTAGAAAAGATAAACAAAATGGATTTAAAAAAAAGAATAACTAAGATTTACCATATAATTTTTCAAAAACGTCACATTTTCTTATTACATGGATAACTTCCCTGATACCCCATCAGATGGTTGTTTAAGGAAAATGGTAAATTATAGAAAAGAACGAAAAATTCAACGAAATTTTTGATTGGATCTGGGATCCTATTTTGGATTCGGTATGGATAAAAGATCTTCCTATGATATACTATTCAATATTCAATTCTCGACGATGAATCGATTTGATAGCTCAAATATTTTATTGAGAGTTAATTAAAATTTCATAGAAAACAATGGAATCAATATATCATTTTTCATAAGATAAATATGTACTTAGGACATAAATCATATCTAACAAATTTAACTATGTTGTTGTTGAGACATCACTTTCAAAAATTAAACTCCAAAATGAAGGGGCCACAAGAAACATATGAAAGTATCCATTTGTGTCCAAATTAATGTGAATCATACAACCCCATGGCCGACTTTTAAGATAGTTGTTAGCAAGATGATCAATACTTTCTTAGCATCTCAAGTCAGTGTCCACGACCAGATTGTCTAGATTGATCAATCAATAGATGAGATTTTTTAGCTATATCTGTAAATATAATGTATGGTCCCAATATTGGAGCTAGATATAGCTTTAGAGGTAAGATCTTCTACAACACTACAAAATGATATATATGTTTCTTCAAATCTGCAACTCAATTGGTAAGCCATCTCATCAGTTTTTGATCAATCAATTGATGGGCTATTTCTTTGATTAGTCGCATCATCAATTTTGATTAGATGAACCTAGCTAACACAAATTATCAAGTAGCAAAGTTTGGTTTTGATTATGTGATTAGTAAGTCTTATTTGTCCATAGTCAATTAGGTTGGAATTCTACATGTAATTAGATTACCCATGTGTAAATTGTCCATATTAGGTAAACATTACGTTTGCCACATCGGCAACCACGTATGAAACACATTTAATTTTATCTTAAATAACCTCTTGTACTTAAAGTGGTAAGGTGTGTTTTTTTTGGTAGAAAGTTATATTGTTTAGTTGAAATTTGAAAGTATTTCAACTAATCCGCGGGACTAGTCAAGCTAAAGGCCCTGGGTACCCGTCGGTAGCCAAAAAAAGAAAAAGTACTTCAATTTAGTTCTTTGGAGATTTATGTTGTGTTTGGAATGTATTTGAGGTCGATAATGTATTCTAAGAAATCATGCCAGATGCAACCTTATTATTCCACCAATGATCTAAAACATTTGCACCATTTACTTATTTAATGTATATCTATCATCTCATTTTCTCAATCTCATCATTTTGTAGGTCCCGACACTCAATCCTCTGAAGATCTCAATTTAAATTGTAATTAAAAAAAAAAATGAATTATATCACTATACTTTGAAAGCGTTTAGAATTATATAATGAACCTTTTGAAATTAAGACTATGTTCGGTATGAAATGCAGCATTATTTTCCTAGTGATGCCCTAAACAATAGTATAGCTTTTGGCCATCCTACATCGACGTTATGCCACGTGTCCATCATGATCTATCACTGCTAGTCCAAATTAGTCACTTTCAATTACATGATATTTCACTGTTGGAGTATGAACCTTTAAAAAGAAAAAGAGACAAGAAAAAAAAAAAAAAAAAGATATGTAGAAGAAAAGCCATCCAATTCCCTCCAAGCAAGTCTTGATAGAGATTATTGTCATTAAATTACAAAGATATGATCTTAGACTATGCTTAGTCCAATCAAGTTTCCTCAATTTCTATCCATCCACCTATAAAGCCCATCACTTTGTTTATAAATCATGTGTGTCCAATAAAGCCTTGTAATGAGTGGAAGGAAAGAAAGGCTTTAGCTATGGGGAAGTTATGTTTTGTCCACTATTGTACTATTTTTTCCTTGTGTAGCCTAGAGAGCACCATTGAAAAAAAGGTAACTAATAAAAATCATTCATGTTGGGTGGTTGAGTTATGTGGGGTTATGAGGTTTTAAGGTTTTTAATTATTAATTCTAAATGCAAGACACAATCATACAACCCAAGATGGGGGAGTTGGGTTTACAATCACTACCTGTAGCTCTGATTTTGCTATCTCCAACATCCTAAAAATCGGAAAGGAGAGTGATTTTTTTAATTCATTGAGGAGGGAGGGGTGGTGGTGGTGGTGGTTAGAATAACATGGAACTTGGAGAGTGATAGTGGGGAAGCTGATGTTTACACCAATCTGTCAAGAACCCATGAGATTAGATAGAGTGGTTCCCCATTCTTACTTTCCTTTTTGTTTATTTTCAAGTATCTATCTATCTATCTCCCCTCCTTTCAATGCTTCTTCATCTTTATTGGGTTTTGATTCAACTATACAATAAATAATGTCTTGGCTTTAGCCCTACTCCACCATCCCACCAAATCCATCCATGTAAAGTAGACTCATGGCAGGGTCATTGAAATTCCCACTTAAAGAAATTCAGATATGATTTCTATGTGAATGGTTTATGCTCTCTCTCTCTTCTTCCCTTTTGGGGTTGGGGAGGTGTGGATTCTTATCTTGACTATCCCAAACTTTCTAAAAGACAAATACCTTCACCCACATATGAGAGAGAGAGAGAGAGAGAGAGAGACAGAGAGAGAGAGATGTGAGTTGTCAAAAGGGTGTAGGGTAGGGCCCACTTGTAAAGGGGAATGTGTTACAAGAGAACAAAGGAAGCAACAACATCAATTCTAAGATGATCGACTAGTACCTTCATGCCCCCTCTTTCAAAAAGACGAGGGAGGGAGATTTCATATCTATGGACCCATAATTCTTCATTGAATCTATATTCCATGCTTTGCCTTGTCCATCACCTCCCTCATCCCCACACCCACCCTCCAAGTGCATGGAATATGGATAATTTCCAAAGTGGACAATTTATGTGACACACCTTTCCATCACTTTACAATGGTCCAGGCCCACCAGACAAATAACAGCAAAGGGGATGGGCCTAGACATATACTTGGCCTTCCCCATCCGGACCCACAGGTGGACCCCACAAGTAAACGCCTCATCGGGTCATTGGTCATTGTCCAGCTTGTCATTGGCACTGCGTTGGCGAGCTGCGTGGTGTCTACGTCTGATTATCGACACTACGGCGAACTCAAAGGTTCCGTGTGTCGTGAGTTGTGAGTGTGATGTGGACTATATGGTTGTCACTATGCCTTGTGCCCTGGCATGTTTATGCTCTCATGATATGAAGCTGTTGTTAGTGATTGTTACACACTTATCTCACTTTGCTTTCTATTAAATACCATTATAAGAGAGATTATAGTAATACAGAAAGTTGAGAGAGAGAGAGAGAGAGAGAGGACCCACATGACATTGATATGGGATTCTATAATGAAGAGACCAAAGCTAAAGAACAAGTTGGTCTTAGTTTTATCACACATCTATTCCTAGACATGAGAGGTGGGTGTTTGTTGGGTTTCCATTCTTTAGCTTTCAAAATGTTTGATGAGGTCATTTTCTTGGGCAAATGCATTTAACATGGGAAGGAAGTAAGGAAGGAGGAAGGTTGGGAGGGAGAGTGGTTCCATACTTCCATTGTTCCAATGTTCATAGCACGACGCAACCATTAGACCCCACAACAGGCGCATTAGATTTATATAATTAGTTGCACTCTCACTCTTCTTTCAATTTCATGTTTCTTTCCTTCTTCTCTCCTCTTTCCCCTCGCCCACCTTTTTTGACTTTAATTGAAGGAGATTAATCAAAAATAAAATATAATAATTGATCCGACGGTGCAAATGACGACAATCAAATCATGTTCATGGTGGTTGTATATGGACCCTACCACAAGGATCATCGAGGAGATGATGATGATGATAATAATGATAATGATAATGCCCAAGTGGTGCAACCCGCCACAACCCACACCCACACTCACAGGCCACAGTCATGGCTTATGATTCCACTTATAATTTTTTTTTTTTTTAAATTTAATTCTTTCACTAACATTGGGTTTGGTTCTGAATTGTCAAGCTTCCCCCTCATCTTCCTCCATAATTAGGAAATGGACCACTCCCATGATGAGATAGTGACTCTAAAACATGCAAACCAGAAAAGGTCATGAGTCTCACAACTACAATTCCCACACCCTTTTACTCTTTGACCATCATTACTAATGCTTTCAAAATCGGACCAATCGAACCGGTTGAACCGGTTAACATCGAAGGCTTAGTTAATCAAGCTTGGGTTATCATTATACTGGGTCAACATAGTGTTAATTTTGGGTCAAATGATTCTAATTCCATGACTTTGGTAATAATTGTGAATGATTTGTTTGGTTCAATCCGAGAAATGAATCGGGTTGTTCCACATTAGCTCATTTTCAACAATAAAATAATTAGAACTATCTTTTTCATAATCAATACGACTAATAACAATAGGACCCACAAAAGAAAAAATTAATCAACTAATTGATTAGATTAGGGCCATTGAACCTATCCACTTGGATCAAATTACGGCCAAAAGCGACTCATTTCTTGTAGGTGCGGTCCAATCAGCACGATGCGCCTGAATGTACATTCTCCACGTGTACGATAGTGCTATTTCTATAATCATTATTATAGATTATAATAAAATAGATGAAGAGATGATCAACATCAAAGCTCAACATAATATATAATTAAGAGATGGAAAGAAATGAGGATGGCTTCTTTTTAAGTAAGATTGTTCACTTCCTTTAGGTAAGATTCCTAAGCAAGAACAGATTTTTATATAATATACAGTTTTGATTTCTTTTTTAAACCAATCTTATCCTAAGGACCTCCATAGATATGCACAAAACTAAAATGACTTTAATAAGAATATGACACAAGTGATAGATTGTCTGATATTGATATATCATACATCGACCTTTGGAGACTTTATTTTATTTTTTGGGTTTTATTATTGATAATTGAGGTTAGGAAAGGGGGTTGGAATCAGAATCACGTGTTTGGGAAGCCATGCCTGGTCAGAGAGGGACAAACGGTCCCGATTCAATGGGGCCCATTTGCCGAGATACTGTAACAAATCTCCATCATCTAATGTTGTCTTAGGGAAAGTGACCTTTTTTTTATTTTTTATTTTTCTTCCTTTTATTTTTATTGTGTTTAGCATCTAATGTTTCTTATTATCCACGACCGACGGGCGACGGCCAACCTCATATGCTTTTGCATAAGCATAACTTAAACCTCTTAGATAATACTTTGGTTTGTTCTGACTTCTATATGCCACGTGCTTTTTTCACGTCATGGAAGATATGGGAGATTTTTTTGTTTTTTGGGTTGGGGATAGCTACTTAGTCGCATGTTCATAGTTAATTAATATTGAATCTATAACGGGCATGGGTTGTCTTTTTGCCACTTTTTAAGAAGTATTATAGTCTAACTATGGTTTTAAGTAACGATATTGTATTGACTTTGATCGATCTAGATCAATTATCCGTTTCATTTCAAGGATAAAAAATTTTTTTTTTGAAAAGCAAGGGCAAAAGTGATTGATACGAACCGATATTTACCTATGCTGACTATATCGTATCGATCGTACCCTATTGATACCATATCGATCTTGATCGATTGCCCGTATCATTTTAGGTAAAATAGTAAAAAAATGTACTTTAAAAAAAAAAAAAGCAAGGGCAAAAGTGTCCTATATAAATCGATCTTTACCTATGCTGACCCATATTGTATCAGTATCGATTGAGACTGATATCAATACCGATAACTAAATCCTCGAGTCTAATAGGTCTAGAGAGCATCTTTAGCATGAATTTAGGTATCAGTATCGATATTTGATTCCGATCCAAATCGAATATAAAAGTACATTTGTTTTTACTATTTTAGCATTGAAACAATATACTAACTGATTTGGATCAGTCAAGTATCGGTATCAGTCTTAATCGATACCGATACTTGAAAGTTGAAACCATGATCTTTAGTTCAAAAATATATTATTCATATATAAGTTTTAAAAACTCAGAATTAAAATACCGATTGGATAATTCAATCACAATTTATGAAAATCTACTCATATGCCAGGTTTCAATTATAATGAATTTTTTAAACGGCCTAATAAATTAAAAAAAAAACTTAATAAAAAAATCATATTTAAAAATACAAAGAATTATTTAAATACATGAGGATATTATTAAATTTAAATCCATAACTTAATATATGGTCAACTTATATCATGCCCTAGATATTTATAGTGTCAAAATTGACGCATCCACCTTGCACATAATAAAACTTAGTGTTGCTCTAATTATACCCTCTAGATTCATTAATCTAATATATATATAATTCTTGATCTATATAGGTATCAATAATGGCAATCACTTCACCCAATAAAAAAATGATGGCAATCACCAATATGGGCTTAATCCGTGCCTGTGGATGATCATAAGGATGGATTAATGGGTCAAAGTTTGACTTTTCAACTCCGGTTCAAACAGTAATGTCTACGTGATCCAACGGTCAAGATAAAACAACTCACTTTAAAAAAACACAGCACCGAAATCGAGGCCAACTACTTCTATTCTCCCAATCCGTATCCCCTCCACTTCCGAAGTTCGAGGCCTCTTTTCTTATTGTGGGAGTGATAAGTGTTGACCCCACCGAAACGCTGAAATGACGTGACGTGTACTATGAAACAGTTGTTCAATGTTTAACCTTACACGTGGCAACTTTAGAAACAAGCACATAAAAAATAAAAGTAGAAAGCAATAAGACGCATACGTGGACCCCACTAGAATTTTTTTTTCCTAATTTCACGTGGCCGTTGGGATTTGTCTTTTCCCTTTACTCTCTTCTTCAGTTATAATTACAAGACTTAGAGAGAGAAAGAGAGCAACACACTTTCTCTCTCTATCTCTCATAACACCGAGACAAATTTGTCGGCTCTTTCATGCCACCAAATTTAGTAGAGAATCAAAAAAATAATTTTTTTTTTTAATTTAAAAATAGAAATAAATCCTGGCGGTACTCGTCACGAAATGCGTGACAGGTGGGCCAGAAACCACTAAAAACTTATAACAGTTCCCAAACCTAACCAACCCAAACCCCAAAGGTGACGCTCCCCAACTCTCGATTCATGAATGGACTGTAACTAAAATACGCCGTTCGAGATTACAATCTTTTATAAAATACGCAGAGGGATGCGCAGTATACGATGCGGTGGACTTTTTCGTGCTTGGGTTAGTTTCGTTCTCTCACTATCTCTCTCTACCTTTTTTTTTTTCTCTCCTTATCTCTTTATGGTTTGTTTTGTTATTGCCTTATCCTTGGCGTGACTCGGCCGGATTACCGATTCTCGTGGGTTGCCTTTTTTTCTTTTTTTAAGTTTCAAAGTCTTCGCCGTGCATAGCGGTACATAAAAGAGAGGTGGGCTACCACTCGACCCGACAACGATATTGGCGTGATTCTGACGTCTCGGATGAAGTCTGACAAGTGGCAATGCATTCCACCACCTTTTTTTACTTTTCCTTTTCGTGTGCAAACAGATTCGCTGAAAGCTCCTTAAATTATTTTGTATTTATAAACATTTTAATATTTAATATTTTATAAAAAATAAAATCTGATGAGAAAAATATTATAATGAAAATTTTATTTTGTTATCATCAAATTTTAAATTATATAATTTCTATCATGTAGCTTAATAGATAAATTAAAAGGGCAGACCATAGCTAATGGAAGGTTGCTCCATTGTATTACAATTTAATGGAGCGGTTGGAACTTTTTACTTCATGATAGAGGTGGCAGGAGATATTTTGGTGACAGAAGATATTTTACTACCTAAAATGAATCTACCTAAAATGAATGTGTTAAGGTTCATGTTCAGATATCGTAAAAGAATCATATCTAAGGTTGTAGTCTCCATACTTCATTGACAAGGGTCTTGAAATTTAGGAGACTTAAAATTTTCCTGAATAGATGGTATGCATATAAGAAAAATCTTGATATTAGACCACTTAAGTTTTTTTTTGGTGGAACATGCATCTTGATGTCACTAAGATAAGGAGTTGATAAATTGTAATTTTTATATTATAAAATTTTTAATAATATAAATTAATAATAATAAATTTACCTTTTTAATTATTTTATTAAAAAAAAAAACTTTAAGGATGTATTGCCCCAATATCAAACAAAATAAGTCATTGATTTAATGAATTTCTCAAAAAGGAAAAGAACCCATCTAAAGTTTGTAGGTTGGACATAATTTTGATCTTGCGAAGACTAGAGATTTTCTTTTTCCCCTTTATAAAAATGGCTTTCTCAGGTTCGCTAAAGTGCGCCTGAAACTGACCCATCAAATAAATGGCAAGCAACTAATTAAGGTAAAAAAATATAAAACAATATTTTTCATCAAAAAAGAAGAAAAGAGCAAGCATGAAAAAATCAAAAAATTGTCAAGATCAAGATAGATACAATTTGCGTTTTGGAGTTTGTAAATTTTGATTTTTTTTTTTCTATTTTTGACAATTTCTCTGTAACTCATGAAGAGGACATGTTAACATGCACACTGGCGTTTTTGTTGGATTTACATATGGGGCAGGTGTGGAGGGTGGACCCACAGACAGTGCAGAGACAGAGATGCCTACACGGTAGCAATAACACGCACGACTCCTCCTTTCCACAGTTTCTACACCACCTGTTCCCACTCATCCCACCACCGTTATTCCTACTCCGACCACCATCTCTAGCGGCCTCGACTAATGTGCGCTGACTGCCAACTTCCTCCTCGTCCGCACCATAATCACTACTCCCACAGCAAGACGCAGCGTCGTCAGCCACTACTGCTCCTGCTGCTACTGCCTCGTCCTCTGGTGCGCCACGGTGGCACTCGTCTTTAGCCTGTGCTAACACCTGTTCGAGGTGGCTTCGTAGTGCGTTGGCTGTGGCTTCGTTTGTTTGTGCCAAATCTCTCCATATCTGATTCTCTACGCACAGACTTTTAACTCTTTCTTCAAGAACCCAATTCAGTTTTCCAATTTTCTCGATCTCTTCTTCTTTGGCTTTCAATCTCTTTGTGATCCTTTCTTCAAGAACAGCCATTAATCTTCTCGAATGCCGTTTCCTTCTCTCTGCAATTTCTATCCGAACCTTCTCCGTCTGCAAATCCATTCAAATACCGATTAACCCAGAAACTCGGAACATATTAAAGAAACAAAGAATTTGGAAATTGAGTAATTGAATAAAGGATTAGTTGTTGAGTAATTACATGTTGGGCAACGAAGCGGTCGATCTCTAATTGTTGCTGTTGGATCTGAAAGGTAATGTCTTCCCCGAGGAAGGACAGAGGAGCAACACTGCTGCAACTACTCCTATTGTTGTTGTTGTTGTCTTTTGGGGAACAGGGTAAGGCGACCATTGATGAATCTCTGGAAAGTTTCCTTGAGATGGAGACTGGGATATTGTTGTAAGTGAGACCACTATCTGCTTTCAGGGTTGTGGTTGTTGCAGTAACTGGATCAGCCATAACAGAGTTGTAGAAAGGAAGAAGAGTTTCTGCAGTTGTGGTGGCTGTTGAGAAGGGAATAGCGCCCAAACCCATCTGGGTATTGTAGATATTATTGTTGTTTCCAATCATGTTCATCATTTCTCTGCAAATTAAATTCAATGATATATTAATAGAAAGAAGAGGAAAAATAAAAGAAAAAGAGAGAAAAGAGATCATAAGACCCAGAACAGAGAACGAGAAGAGAGAGTGTGGGAGAAGTTTTAATACCTGTTCCCGAGTAGTTGAGAGGGAAAGAGATTGAGATACCGCGCTTCAACTGCCATGAAAATGGACTTCTCTCTTTGTTTGGTCTGTGTTTCTCTTGCTCTGTAGTTTCGGTTTTGGTTGGAGGAAGAGAAAGAGAGAAGATATAAAGAGCGAGGGAAAGACAAGGACGAAGAAGATAACAACTAAGGAGAGGAACGGAACATGCAATAGAGGTGGCGAGGGCGAATGGGGTTTATTTAGGGTTTGGTGTAGAGAGAGAAAGAAGCAAGACAGGGGGATGGAGGACGGTTGTTTGTTTTTGGAGAGACAGAGAGGGAAAGTCTTTAAAAGGATGAGTAAAAGGAGGAGTGGGAGAGGGGGGAGAGAGAGAGATTTGGTGTGGGTGGGAAGTTTCAGGTTTCGTCTAATTTAATGGAGATTTTGTTACTATGAAAAAGCCCTTCTTACTTGGCTTCTATTACGTAACTGAGCGTTGAATGGTAATTCCGCAATTTACGCGAACTTGTAGGGGTTATTTCGGAATCCAATGACATATCTTTCCTTTTTTTTTTTTCTGTTTTTAAAAAATATGAGAAGTTAATTGGCCTAGAAAGGCGGGCCCAGAATTCCAATTTCTGACTCATCTAAATCTCAATTTGTGTTCAATAATAACGGACAGTTTACTGGCATGTGCCACGTTTCACATGACTCTGGCGCCTGCCACGGGTGCCACGTAAGCAATGGGCTACAGTCCAAAATAACTTTTATTCGGAGCTTGCTCTCGTTATGAACGTGAATCTTGGAAGGTGGGGTGCCGTGGGAGTGGGCCCCGGTGGGGTCAGGTAACGTTGTGGGCTCCACCATCGCACGTGTGTCTGAAATGTGGGTTGCAAGTGAAGGGAGGTTGGGTTTCTTCAGGTTAGCCAAGACAACTTCGCCTCAACCCGTTGCCACGTTCCGGGACCCACCGTACATCTAGAAGATAAATTAAAGGGTAGAGAGTTTGTGATCACGTGTGAGACAGCTCATACTGGTCCATGGTGTGAGTGTCATGGTTGCCCTTGATCACCGTTGATTTTTGATTCATGGTTGTAGAAAGTCAAAGAATTAGGATGATTGTTGACCGATTGCAAAACAAATCAACATGAAAGATCAGGGTTTCAAGAATTGGGATCGGATCGGATCGGATTGTTTGAATCGAAATAAATCAAGGCCAAATCCTGATTCATTCGACCTTCTTCGTCTAATTCTTGTAGTGAGAACCCTAAATAGCATTAAATCATGCATCCAACCCCTCTCCAAATCTTGATCACCCAATTCTTGTTCACCCAACATTTGAAAAACTTCAAGAATTGAACAAATAAGAATTAGAGAGAAGCAATCCTTAAAACGTTGAATATATAGTCGATATAGATGATCTGATATCAATACCTATAACCATTTTTGTTTGACGCTAATTGTCAACACCCTTAATTAGTCTTTTGATTAAGATCTAACAAGTAGGTTTGAGGAAGAAAATATTAAATTGGCGAATGATAGTTGACCAATTACAAATCTAATGAAAATTGTCAAATATAATGGATGTCAACTTACGATGCCAAAAAATTCGTTGATACACCGTATAATTTCTCTTTTTAAAAAAATTTCTCTAAATTTTGACTTTATTTAAGAAATAAATGTATCTTTCCTCTTCTTGTTGTGATTATAATTAGTGTTTATACACTAAGGTTTTAACTTTAAATAGTGTGAAGAACAACAATGTGATAAGAATACTAGAAATAATTAATGTATTTTTATTAGACCGATGAGCCAATGACTTGAATTTCCTATAATGAGTGATGACTTGACGATGCATGAATCTTAATTATTTAATACCTAAACAGGTACTATTGTTGGGTTATTTATAAGATTATACCCCCTTTTCCCCAACATAGTGAAGATTATATTGAATATTATAATAAAAGAATCGAGTTTTTCTTCATCCATTAAAAATATATCTGTGAAGCTAAGAATTATAATAGGTATAGGCTGCACGGTGATCATGGGACAAGCGATCACGGGCAATAAAAATGGAGCAATAACACCCACTCCATCTTGAATATGCCGGAGGATCGCTTTCCCACTCCACAAACACACAAAAGAGAAGAAAAAGGAAAAGGAAAAGGAAAAGGAAAAGAAAGGAAGAAAAGATAAATGCTATCAAATAAAGGAAGGTGGGTATATGGATGGATTCCCCATTCACCTCTCTCTTTCTCTTTCTCTTTCTCTATTATTGCTCCCATCAACCCAACCATATCCTTCACAATATTGTTTAACCAGTCCAACAGAAAAGAACCTAAAAGCAAAGAAAGGGAAAAGGAAAAAGGGGAAAATGGGTCACAGCCCATATCACAATTAGAGAATTCTAGTGTGGAACAGAAAAAGATCAATATGGAAGGCTAAGGTCATTATGCTTATGTTGTCATATTCAATCAGAAGTGTTCAATAAGCTATGAAAGGAGAGAGAGAGAGAAATCATGTGTGTTTGTGCTTCCCTCTTTTTAGATTGAAGCACCTTGACTTGTGGGGCTTCTTTATCTTTTCCCCCATTCAACTTAAAAGCTCTATAACATAAATTGTATCCCACATGTGCCTTGCACCCTTTTTCACTGTCAATTTAGGGAGAATCTCAATAGCCACCCAAACACTTCCTTCCCCAAACCTTTTCCTATATTCAAAGGTCGGTTTTATATGTTAGTGACCAGAAGATATAGGGAAGAGAAAGAAAAGAAAAGGGTTGATGTTGATGATGAATAAGATTCCCACAAAGCTCACACACACACAAACACACGCAGAGAGAGAGAGAGAGAGAGAGAGAGAGAGAGAGAGAGAGAGAGAGAGAGAGAGAGAGAGAGAGAGAGAGAGAGAGAGAGCTTTCAAAGTTGTAGTGACAACTTCCTGCCATGGTTCTTGGTCTCCTAAGCTATCATTATTTCGTGTATTGGAAACATACCTTACTTGTTTTTTAGGACCCTTTTAAGAAAATCTTACCTCTTACCTTTGAATGAGTCCCTACCACCTTAAATTTGACCGTTGGGTATAAGGTGGACCTTCCCTCCTTTCAAGGCTTCCCAAGAAGGTATATTTATAAGAGTGTTGCTTATGTTTATTAGTGATTGATTAATATATATATATATATCGATGTACATCTGACGATTTACATTTATTGTATCGATCTTTCGATGATGGGTGAATCACGTTATCAGTTAATAATTCATCGATTTTTGGTTGATCATTTCTCTATAAACTCTTAATTGTATATCCAATGATTGTGACTTCTCAATTCATAGTATTTTCGAGTCTAGAAACAGCCTTTCTGCAAAGTAAGGGTAAAATTGCATATATTATGACTCCTGAAACCCTAGACCCTATTTTGACAAGAACCTCATGCACTAGATATGTTTTTTTTATCACCTCTTAAGAGTTTGAATACCCAACCCACTGTAATAATTACCTCTTAAGACTTTGAGGCTATGATTCTTATGTTTCACAAACAAGGAAACAAATGATATGTGAGGATATAATTCATATAAGATCATAAAACTGAAAGGAATAAAATCTTGATCAACCAAGATTGCATGGAAAAAAAAGTCCAAAATCATGTGTTGAAGATCACAAATTTGAGCTAGACCGCCCACCCTCCACCCTCCACCCTCCACCCTCCACCCTCCACTCTTTTTGTTCTTCTGGTTGTTTATAATGCATCATGGATCACACAATATATTCTCATAGTACTTTTGTAAGAAGAATCATATCCTTAAATCTAATAAGCATTAGGTCTTATGGAAACAGTTCCTTTTATCATCAAGTGATGAAAGAGCTTTTAAAAGTGGATGACCAAATCATTGTTGAATGGAAGCTATCAGTGAGGTCCTCATGTTATCTACTAAGCACACCTACACAATATGGGTCCCTTCCTTATACCCTAACTTGCATAATTTTGCTTGATTGATGTGCTTACTGGCCTAATTATACCTAAGATAAGTCTCTCATTTTGGCTTTGCACATAACTGCCTCCACCATTCCGTGTTCGACGGATGACACATTGGCCGCATCTAGTTCATGCGATAAATGATGTTAATCAAATTAGTCACAAGTATGATCTGTGCTTACCTACCCAAGAAATGCGTGTGGTGATGTTTAATCAAAACCTAATTTTAATCTAATAACTTGCATTAAGAGGAAAAAAGGATTAAAACAATGAAGCTTACCTACCAAAATGACTGTTAATACCTTCATCACTTGTGAAGCTTCACTTTAAGAAGATGCTTGATGGATTAATTACTTTACTCCAAAGTCCTCAATTAAATAAAGGTAGCAAGTCTTTTAGATGACCAATGTCCCCCTATCTTTTTCTGGTTGGTATATGCTAACCTGATTAATAAATGTCAAGGTTGCAATACTTGATATGGAGAGACTGAAACCAACCAATTCATCCTTTTAAGGTTGGAAAGATCATTGAAAGGCAGCTCTTGAAACCTGTTTTTCCACACCTAAAATATCAAGTTATTAACTATGGCATTTTAGGTTACTCCATGGGAAGTGGACACTATGTATTGCACTTTTTTCTTTTTATTTTCGAGCAATTATCCAAAGTAGACTAAAAATATTTGTAACCCAAGGGGGTAACACAGTTGGTGAACAACAAACTTGGTATGAGCCGTAAACTCGGACGTCCTGAGTTCGACTTCCACTAGGCACACCTTGAGTCATTCACACGGGGTGTTTAGTGTTTTTCACAGGCTTTGAGATTCGACAATAATTTAATAAATTGATTAATTTAAAAAATCAAATATTGATCAACGAAATGAAATATGGATCTTACACTCTTCATAAGATAGCAGAAAATTTTTAAAAAAATCTCCATACATCAATCATATGTAGACCTCACTTTTGAGTAAGGTTTTGAAATTCAATATAGTATAGATGTTATGGCCCAACTAATTTAATTAAATAAACTAATTAATCAGGAAATTAAATAGGGATTGAAAAATAAAACGACCCCTTTTCTTTTCAAAGAAGGGATAAAATATGGGTTAAAAATATAATATGGATTTGAAGTCCTAGCTAGATATTGAAATCCTTTTTAGGCAAAAGTATCAATAAATAAAGTTTCTAAAATTTTAGGACCTTCTAGTCTTTCAACTAATTTTTTTATATGAAAGGGTTCCCTCTGATGCCCAAATACTAATTCAAGTGAATGGATGGGCAATATTATTAATTGAGAGAGAGAGAGAGAGAGAGAGAGAGAGAGAGAGAGAGAGAGAATATCCCCTTTTGTTTTTTGACATGCAAAATAATCTGCACATAGACAACGTGTGAATCTAAAGAGAATTTTAGATTTGAAGATTCACAGAGAAAGTTATAGAATGAAATATGGATTGAAAGAGAGTTCTGACCATTCATTTTATGCCTTACTTATGATCCAGACAAGCCAATTTGTTTAAACTTTCCAATGATCTAAATCTAAATTCAAAACTCAAACTAACACAAAATCAAACACATGATAAGCAGAAGTCAAAAACAAATTTTTAAAGAGAGAAAAACTGTCAAACAGATTGAATCCAAATCAATCATGGAAAGACAAAGACTACCTAAAATAAAAATAAAAATTATTCCACAAATCTTCTCGGATATTATCTTCTGGAACTGTAATGTAAACCACGTTTATGTTTTGATATAAACCAGGTCAAGTCAAATTTGGCAATAGAGACTTTGTTTAGTTTGACCTAGCCATAAGTTGATGTGTTTTTCTTCCTTACTTTCTTCAATCTCAAAGTGGAAGCTCTAGAGTAATCAATCCTAGTGACTTTCATATCACCTAGGGCTTACGTTTCATGATCACTCCTAACCATTTTAAATGGTTTATGAATTTTACTGGTTAAGGCCTTAAGGGTCAAGTTTGTATTTGAAAAATCCACCCAGTGATGCTCTGCGATCCTGATTATTTTGGTATAAGAAATTCCAATAGAACAAGCCACAGATGATAAATAAAAAATAAAAAGGGGAAAGGAACTCTATCCATCCACACCCCTTACGTCGAGACACAATTGGGCATGAAAATACCCAGCAAGCGTGAGGACAGCTGAATCTTTTCACACCTAGCTGTGTCAGGATGTAGGAACGCTAGATTATCAGGGTTTTTTCTCCAAAAAATAAAAATAAAAATTATAGGATTAAATTTTCCTTCATCCATAGTAAAATTTGAATCTCTTCATCAATAGTGATTTCACTTTGTGATTGGACTCCTTAAAAAGTGAATACCATCGTTTACTCCCATGCCCTACAAGGTTGAAAATACTCTTCACCAGTTGAATCAGAGGGGGTTGAAGAGAAACTGTGTACAAATTCATATGCCAACTACTACAATTTTTTTATTCGTTTCCCTAGTTTTATCTATACTTGGTAGGACATCATGAATTCCTCTTCAGTAGAGATATATAAAAGTTTGAGTCTCAGAGGTAATTTCAAGATTTAATCCACGAAAAAGACCAAAATTTGACCATTTTCCTTGATCAAGTTTCAATAGACCTGTTATGAAGTGAGATAACCTGTTTTGGTGACGACAGAGCATGATCCATGTGGAGATGGAAAATTAGAAAGCTCAGTTTAGATGATTGTGTTTACAATGTCCATGGAAAGGACAACCTAGATTAGAGGTAAATTCCAACATCTGTTAGGTTAAATCAACTTACTAACCCTCTTCAGATCCTGTCTTATAAAAATAGGTGATGGGATCCCTAAAATTTATAATAAAAAGGACACATGGATCCTTCAGACATCTATGTTTTCCCCACTTCCACATACCTTTTAACCCCCCCTCCCCCAAACCCACCCAAAAAAAGAAAAGGTGTTCTGGTAGGGAAAATATTTTGATTTCAAGATTCTTACCAAATGAGATTCTGATTGATAGGGGTCTGTTCTGGTTTGAAATGGATTTGAAACCTATCCCTCCTAAGGCTTTACTTTGGGCCTACTTTCAGACAAAAATAACCAACCCTAAAACTCTTGAGGACAGGTTTCTAGGCCTTAGTGTATAACTCTAAAAATAGTCCTAAACAGTTCGACCTGGATTGGATGAATGTCCAACATCAATCCAAACAAGGAGTAAGCTTAACCAAACAAGCGAAAGGAATAAAATAAATAAATCCAATCCCATCATATCACACTTCCACAACTTAAAAGGGGCAGGATATTCAAGATTCATCACTTCCATAAAGTCAGAAAGAGGTTCTTGTAAATCACACCGAAAGGAAAGCAATTCTCCAATAAAGCTCCTATAATTCAATACCACTGTACAATAAGTGTGGGAATATCAGGCTCTTTTGTTTCTTTTCCTTTTTTCCTTTCATTATCTGTGCAGCCGTACAATTTCATGTTTCAACCTAAAGGACCACAACTCTGATGAATATCAAGGAAACAGAGATTGTGGATTTTTTTTCATCAAATTCAACTTCCAACTGAGTTCTGTACAACAATGTCCATGAAAGCTTAATGTGAAATTTGAGAAAATAATCATTAAAGGTAACATTGGATCACTTCGCCATTACCATTGCCACGGTAAACAACATCTGGAGAAGATATATGTACAAGGACAAGGAAGATGTGAATGGAACATTAATGGCTCTAGAAAAGCCAATGCTTTTTCTTAGGTACTCTTGTTGGAACATCTGCAAAAAAAAGAAAGCAATGGTTCACTTTCATTTATATATGAGGATGTAAAAGGGAAGAAAAAGGGTGCACAGTGGGGATAAAAAACATTGGAAGACAAACAGATGAAGCAACAACCATCGTGTGATGGTGGTTAAGAGCATGTCATTACCTCCAGCGGTATACAAAGAGTTGTAATGCACTTCACTCCAAAAACTAAGCCAAAGCTCTGCAAAAAATAAATAAATAAATAACTAAAAATAAATAAATAAAATAAAATAAAATCCAAAAGGAAGCATCCAAGAAAATGATCAAGTCAAAACAAGTGTTAGCCTAGCATTTGTGAGGGTATAGCTTTTACGGCTCAGAGCTTAACCACATGGATTTTGAGAAATTGCTTGTCTCTGTTGGGTAAGAAATATGTGAGTGAGGCCCTACTATAACAAATTTTTAAAATTAAACAATTCAGATCTTGAGTCTTGAAACAACACCTTAAGGGATGGGAAGTACATATCAGAAGCAGAAAGTACGATTCCTTCATTATTATATAAAGAGACTATAACACAACAAAGCCTTCTCCCAACAAATTAGGGTGAGCTAAATAAAGCCCTTTTTGCGATACCAGCACCAAAGAATTTGCATGGTTAGATCACCATTTTGCTTTTAAACTGCCAGTCCCAATCCCAAGATAAAAGAGGAAGTCTAGATACTTCAAGCTGCCAGCCAGTAGTTAGCCAAAAAATTTCAGGAAAAAGGTACCCTAGGAGTCTTAAGTCATGCTGACACGATGGTATCTCCAGACTCTGGACATATTTGTGCCATGTAGAAGAGGTTGATGCTGCAATTCAGACCATAATGTATCTAGGAAACAGTATAGATTGGCCATGCACCAAATTTCAGACTCGGATTCAATCATGCCCTCCCATGTATCGGCATGCAACCTCACTCTAGTTTTTTCAATGCTGTGTCTTGCCACTTCACCAACTATGTTTGGGATAAAGCCTAACATGTAAGCAGGGGAACT
This sequence comes from Macadamia integrifolia, assembly GCF_013358625.1. Classification (NCBI taxonomy): domain Eukaryota; kingdom Viridiplantae; phylum Streptophyta; class Magnoliopsida; order Proteales; family Proteaceae; genus Macadamia; species Macadamia integrifolia. Next base: position 1,633,187 of record NC_056567.1, on the reverse strand, counting down.
TGGGGTCTACAAAGCAGTATTTTGTGATGAAGCCTGACATGGAAAATCAGCCCCACCTGACCTGTGACGTGGCAGTATTTTGTGTGATATTCCCCAGTCAGTGCAACCTAGAGAACATTTCCCTTTTAACACGTTGAATAAATTTCCATGACATAAGTACACCCCTGTGTGCAACAAAATTTTCATAATTGAGTTAATCACACAGAAGGCATCCAAATAGTGTATTTAAAATTACAGAATATGTTGGTAAATAATCGTGTCTATTTCCAACTACTCTTTCAATCATACTTAATTATACACAGCAGCAGTGCTATTTGAATCCACTAGCAGAGGCACTTGGTCCAGAAAAGACTAGGCACAGAGGAGTTACAGTTAAACACTAAACACCAGAAAAGACAAAGCACAGAGGAGTTAACAGTTAAACACTAAACACCAAACCCAGTACTGACACATTAGTTTATCAGGCTGAAAGTCCAAACTTATACAATCAATATTCACATGATGAGTTGAAGGTTAATGTTCATTCACTGTGCTAGCAAAGCAGGATGCAAAAGTAAATAAATCCTATTGAATAATAAATAAATAAATTGCTTGCAGTTGCTTTAGCAACCAGGCAGGTTGAAAGTGGCACATTCAGGGCAGGTTGGGGAATTCTTTATAAGAATACCAGGATGAGTTGAAAAACAATAGTAAGAACTAAGAACTACTTCAACCCACTGATCCAATTCTGTATCAGGTTAAAGGCATCAACTCAGAATTACCAAATCAGGTCAGGAATTACTCATTTATTGGGTCAAATTTACCATTCCTAAGCCCAATAGCAAGTGCTCAACCATAGTAATCCTACAGTGCACTTTATTTGTTTAAATATTATTTCATCACTCCCTAGAGGAGAACTAGAACAACCCAAGGTTTCAAAGATCGGCAGAGGGGATCCAATCAATCACAATCCGGATCAGTATTAGATACCCAACCCACAAGTAGTACCGGATGATCCACTCTGGATCAATGTCATCCTGCTGGTGGATAGGACCATCGCTTCATATACGCCTCGGATTGGTCCCAGCTCATCCTGATATGGATTGGGCCAACCAAGATAAAAACTGTCATATAATCGCAATCATGTGATGATATCATAGCAGGTAAAAAAATCCAAAGGATAAAGGATAACAATTAGAAAAAAGATAATACAGTTTACCTCTTGTAGGAGCTTTGTCCTTGGGAATAATTTCAATGAAACAGGAGTCTCTAAAAGAAGTAAGTAAACAGATTTTGGCCTCAAACTGCAGAAAAGTAAACTTGGTTAGGCAAAACAATTACTTTTCATGGTAATCAAATTCTAAACATTATAAACAGAAAATCAACAAAAGGATATATGCAATGCATGACAAAGATGAGAAATACTATTACTTTCTTGTACAAATACTACAAACCACAATAGATAGTAAACCAAAGAACAAAAGACCAACTATAAGTACAAACACTCTCATCACCATGTGAACATGAGCTCCTCTTTAATTAACTTGGACTTGAAATCTATGAAAAATAAATTTGTAGAAAATTACTCATATCAGATAAAAATTGGAAGATAAAAAGTCAGCTCAAGGTATTTGGCATGCCTGAAGAAACTGAATTGTTCACAAAACACATTCGATAATTTCTGCATGTTCGCTGAAAACAAACATGAGTTGCTAGTGGTGCGCTTTTTTCTTTTCTTTTATTCTTTTCCTTTTTTGTTTTTGCAGTTTGCACAGATCCATGTAGCCGACCCCATTAAGTTGGGATAAGGCTGAGTAAGCACATGAAAAATGACTCCCAAGTTCACGGTAGAAGCTTATGGTGATCAAGACTCACAAAAATCTCACCAAGATCCATGCCTTTGTGAGGAGAACCAATATGTGAGATAATGCAGGACCATCAGCTCCTCAGTTTACTGGTTGACTAAAGTCGAGAGGATTCCTTTCCTACAATCCATTCTAAATGATAAGAAGAGCAAGCTTGTCGACACTAAATTCATTGGGTATGCCTGTTCATGGTGGGATGGTGTGCTATTATCAAGGTTCATCAGGTGACTTGGACCTGTCGCCAACTGGGAGTTCATGTAGCAGATACTGAATGAGAACTTTGTTCCTCTTGATTACAAGAGAGTTCTGTTCCACAAGATAGTCAACTTCCAACAAGGCAATAAAGATGAGGACACTTATCATGAAGCTTCACAAGTTGTCTTCCAAATGCAGAATTCAGGGGAGAGATTAGCAATGGGTATTTAGGTATATCAATTGGCTCAACACAGAATTCCAGTTAGGACTTGCTAAAAGGGATTTTAGATCATTTGAGTATTCCATGACAGCAGAGGAGAAGTACAATTGTCTGAAAGACATGCTCAAAATTTTTCGGCTTACATGCCTACACCCAGGTCTGAAGAAAGGAAAATTAAGCCTCACAAGTTGAATAAAAAATCCTGAGGTCCCCAAGGCCAATAAGGAGCTAAAAACATCATGTGTTACAATGTGGCGAGAAAGGTCACTTCAGCAACAAATGTCCCCACAAGACCTGTTTATGACCATGGCTGAGAGATAGTTGGCAAGGATGAGGTGGAGATTCGTTTGCCTGCTCCTCCTGATCCAGATGATGACCCCAATTATGGTCTTGATGATGAGGTTGAAGTCCACTCAACTAGACTTACTTCCTTCTCCAATTGACCAGTAGAGAGGGGTCCCCTTTTCAAATATAAGAGTATTCTACTGCATGATTAGGATTTTACGGCAGTCCATATCATTATTGGCATATGACTATATGAGTAGAGGAAGCCAACCTCATCTCATCCGACCTAGTTTGAGCACTTAATCCCCCAGGAACCTAGTTATTAAATACTCCGAATTAAACACAAATAATTCAGCCGAACAGTTAAGACATATGAATGCATATGAGTTATTGGACCAGTTTAATGGGTGCTTGTAACTGGGGCAGCTCTTCAAAACAATTTATGTGCGGTTTTCGGCCTACTTCAAGAGAAGATGCCAATATTGTTGTTCAAATTCACCTACAATTTGGACCAGTTCACTACGAAAGTACCAAGTGCCTTGCATAGTTAACCCCTTAGAGAATTGTGACGCTTTGGGCGACTATAGCAATAAAAGGCTAGTATTCTCTATGATGGTGCACAGAATACTATCAAGGTGAAACAAGGAGGGCAGACATACTTGATGTTCCCTCACATGTTGACAGATACACCTTGACAGTGACAGTCTTCTCCTCCTCTTGCTATGAGCGGTCTTTTCTCCCCACTCATTTAGAGAGAGTTGCATTCCAACTATCTTCCCAAAGATATGAGCCACCTCAGCATCAAGATCACTACAATGCCTCTTGGGGTCACGATGTAACTCAATGGAGTCGAGTTCTTACAAGAGCGAGAGAGTTGATGGAGTATCACTCTCATGGTGGACAGATTTGAACCAGTTTGGAAACTCATACCATGAGAAGCAAACCTGGCTTTCGGGATTTTACTTTTTATCTGGGGCTACTTTTGTCATTTGATGTATATTTTGATTGGAGTTTGTTTCAAATTCTAACACTGTTTGAGTTTGTTTCGGAGTCTTTCTCCTGTTTAACAATATTACACATGCAAGCCTCCCATCGATTGAAGAGTGAGAATTGATTGAATGAACTTTATTTTAAATTACATATACTACTGTGAGTTGCAGTTGCGTGACTGGGTTCCTCCTTTTCCTCTCTGTTCGTTGACAGATCTGCTACCTCCAGGTCTGATCCTCTTCTTTCAGATTCTGTGTATGCTAATCTTTTCTACTTATATCCTACTTTCATTATCCTAGGTAGGAAAGCAGTTAATACAACTCCCCGGTTACAAGCCCTATTGACCTGAGATTTGGGAGTCTGTTGGCTTCCTCAAGGAGACTTCAACTCGAGTTCCTTGCAAATAAAACTAGACCTTCATTCTTTCCGTTATCAAATCATTGCATTACATAGCATATCAGAGAACCAACTTATAGATTAACCCCTCAACGTTCTATTCTTAACCCAACTCACAAATTAAAAAGTTCTCTAAATTCCTAAACTTGAGAACCAAGAATCTGATGATTGAAATTTTCTAAAACTTATGGATTTCTCAACCAAACTGAGCAGTCCGTTAAACAAATTAGATATAACTCAAATTAGCAACTCAATACGGACCCAATCTAACCTAAATCTTCTAGAAAACTGAAAATAGAAACTATTCTAAAATACAAAGCAAAAAATAAAAGGAAACTGACCTAGGCATTAAGACACAAAATACTTAACTAAAAAGGACTCTTTCTAGACTAAATTAACTACTTAACACCACATGGGACCCACACAATCTTATCTATATATTTAATCCCGTGTACCCTCTTAAACCCCAACTTCTGAACTTATAAAAGAGGCCTATTACAAAGATAAACTAAAAAATAAATGGCTCAAGGCCCATAGCATCGAACCACTAGGCCAAAATAAAGTATTCTAAGGCCTAATTGGCCCGATTGGACACCCTTAACTGCATCAATTCCCCCGCTGTTGATAAAAAAACTTGCCCTCGAGTTTTGTAAAATGGTAGGAATAAGAATAGTTTAATGGGTGCTTGTAACTCCTTGTATTCAACTCGAACTAAATCCAAAATATACAACTTCAATGTTGCATCTGTGTCTTGAAATATATGGCGGATGACGATTGACAACCTCATAATGAACACCAGTTGCTGCAGTAGAGTCTGTTAAAAAGAAAAAAAATGAGCAACCCAGTGCACAAGGCTCCCACTACTGCAGGGTCTAGGAGGGGCAGATGTACACAGCCCACATCCAAGCGGTCTTCCTCATGTGTTGACCACCTGTTTGGCTCGTCCTATGGCTGTACTGTTGGTGTCAACTCCTTCGACTCGGAGCATATTTTGACAACCAACCCTTGAAGAATTACTGTTGACGCATGTGAAGTGCACAAATTTATATTACAATCAACAACGTGTTGATGTACATAACAACAACATTTGAATCATCCAGATCAGCCCTCCATGTGGCCCAAAAATGGACTTTGCAAAGAAGCTTCTCTAAATGGGGCCTTCTAAACATGTCCCCTATTAACCAACACATGTCACAGTGCGTACCAAAATGCATTCACTAAACAAAAAGTCCGAATTGCACAATTAACATGATCACAGGCCTGCACCATGTGCAGCTCACATGGACACTACTAGTTTAGTATTATGGCAAGTGTACAAATTGTTATCCATAAAGAAACCAATCCCTTTGTTACTTTGAGTGCCTATACAGCACTGCTCAGCGCACAGTTTTAAAATTTTCCAAAAAATCTAGTAGCAAAATTCCAGAGACAGATATCCCTACCTGTAGCAATATAATTTCCTACCTAACATGTGTACATAGGGAAAAATAAAATATCTAGGTAATCATAAAAAGGGACATGCAAATTAATGCATAATTAAGATCATGAATATGACTAGAGTATAAACATGAATAGATGATCCACATAGGATAAATCCGGGAAACATTAAGTAAGGCATGGTAGAATTCATGCTCAACAACTATTTCTGGGAGGTGCTAAAGATAATTTACCAACATAAAGACAAAACATCGTCTTACCCGATCTGCAGCTGCTTGTAAGGTAACATGATCTCCCCATTCACCAGATCTAGAATCACAAAACAATTTTTGCAAGAAATTAACAAGAAGATATAAAAATAATTATTCATACACCCAAATAGAAGAGACTGCAAAAAATTATTCACAACTTTACAGGAGGAGAAACAATAAATAGAGCTCAAGATACCAAACCTTTTCATCTTCTTCAGGTATTGTTTGTACTTCATCGGTACATATCCTTCATACAGCTTCTTAAAATGTTTTAGCTGAAATTGGGAAATTTAATTGTCAGGACAGAACACAATAGAATGAAACTAATGTGAAGTATGAGCTCAAAGATATCAAAAAGACAAAAACAATATGTCAGGCATGATGTAGATAAGTCACTTAATGGGCTTATTTTACTGCAAATAAGCCTTCGGTTGGGTTATGTATGTGTTGGGCCTTTGATCCCATGGGTTTTCTTTGTAATGGGCCTAAAATATTGGTAGAAAGTAGGAAAACGGGATTTAATTTATTAGCTTAGTTAGAGTCCTGTTTTGAGTCTATTTCCTTTGTTATTTCAGTTTTTTAGTCAGTTTAGCTTTCCCTATTAGTGAATGACTAGTTAGTTACCTACTCCATGTCGGAGTTCTAGTCCTATTTGGAGTCCAACTCCTATTATGTAATGTCTAGTCCTACTTGGAGTCTAACTCCTAGTTAGGTTATGACTGTTAATCTACCTCTTTATATAGAGGAGCTAATGTAATCCAATTGGACAGATTTGAAAAATGATGAATTGAGTTAATGTTTGAGAGTCTTATGGTTGTGTGTGATTCTCCCCCCTTCTTTATGCGTTTTCTCTCCCTCCTTAGTTGGATCTATGCAATATCTCTACTCCTGCAAAATCCTTCTCATTCTCTGTCTTAGGTCTGAAATCAAGAAAGCACATAACTCTCAAACCAGCTGTCAGAAGCTCTTCATATTTGGGGGTTCTTGTACCCTCCCTGAATTTATTAGCTTAGTTAGAGTCTTGTTTTGAGTCTATTTCCTTTGTTATTTCAGTTTTTTAGTCAATTTAGATTTCCCTATTAGTGAATGACTAGTTATTTACCTACTCCATGTCGGAGTTCTAGTCCTATTTGGAGTCCAACTCCTATTATGTAATGTCTAGTCCTACTTAGAGTCTAACTCCTAGTTAGGTTATGACTGCTAATCTGCCTCTTTATATAGAGGAGCTAATGTAATCCAATTGGACAGATTTAAAAAATGATGAATTGAGTTAATTTTTGAGAGCCTTATGGTTGTGTGTGATTCTCCCCCCTTCTTTATGTGTTTTCTCTCCCTCCCTGGTTGGATCTATGCAATATCTCTGTTCCTGCAAAATCCTTTTCATTCTCTGTTCTAGGTCTGAAATCAAGAAAGTGCATAACTCTCAAACCAGCAGTCAGAAGCTCTTCATATTTGGGGGTTCTTGTATCCTCCCTGGGCCCTACAATCAACCAAATTTGTAGCTCAATAGGAGCCCTATAGACCTGGCCGCACCTCTCTCTCTCCAACTCTATAGCAGGTCTTTCTCTCTCCTATCGGGTTGGATTTTGGGCTGGTTTTGCTCCTATATTGGTATTGTACCCTTGGGGGTTTATTTGAGGGTCTTATTTCTTTGTTTCTTGGTCCTATTTGCTTGTTTGGGGTTACAAACTATGAGAGTTAGGTTCTTATACTCTACTCCTACATTAAGGCAAGTATGGGAACCATAGTTCTCACTGCGTAGTTGGAAGGCTGTCTAAGCGCTCAGGCAAGAAAGCGCCCCGCCTTAAGGCGAACAAGACAACCAAATTTTATTTTTTATTTTCCCTATTTTCTAACATTATTAAGCTACATATACCTTGTATCATAAAAAGTCAACATTAAACCACATCAAGTCATTAAGAATCCACATTTAGCCACATCAAGTCATTAAGAATCAACATTAAGTCATAAAAAATCAACATTTAGAGAAATGCTCTTGTTCTATAATATGTTTGATTGGTCAAATGATTTTATTTTTACATGAGGTTTTTTGTATTAGGAATAACATAAAACCAGCTTTCCAGCAAGTCTAAGATTACTTAAATCTGAGTTGTAATGACAAAATTATGTTTCAGTCAAACTTATTTTAAAGTGTGGGGATGCTGTTAAAATCGCCTGAAAAAAATAATTTTATGAATATCAAAACAAAAGATTATTTTATCGGATTTTTGGTTTTTAGCAATGTTTTAACATGATAAGATCTATAAAATTTTCATAATTGAGAAAAACCTCAGCATTTAAAAGTTGAAAATCACCCCTAAAACCAAAATCCAGTTTTCATTCTTGTACTAGGGGGTTGACATTTTATATTTTTGAAATTTGATTTTTAAACTATTTTTATTGGATGCAAATAGGGTGGCATAAATAAGTGCCAAAACACAAGGCGACTGTCGCCTAGGCCTTAGGCAAACTGTCTGGACACCAAGGCAACACCTTGACAACTATGATGGGAACTAATCAAGGGTTACCACCTCCCACATGGTAGACATAGTAATGTCGAAAAGAACTTGAGGGAATCTAATAGTGTAGATTACCAAGCAAATAAACCAGAATTCAATTCAGAAATCAGAAAAAGCTGAACCAAAAACCTGCTGCAGAAATAGCTCATCTGCTAATGTGGAATAAGAAAAATAGAGACTGAAATTGCCTCTCTAATCACCTATTAGTACGAAATATAAGACATTTAGCTAATAAAAACAAACTGAATCAAAATAAAGAGCACTGGTGGAAACTATGTTTGGGAAGAAAGAAAATGATTTTAACTCCGGCGTTGCAGGTCTTGGAAAGTGAGAGAAGTGGCGGAATTCACTAGAAAATCGGGAGGACAACTAACAAGAACAAATCTATCATCGTGCAAGTAGAAGGAATATGATAACATAGTTCAAACAAAATTCCAAAGCAAACAATAGTTAAAAAGACTAACAAATAACAGCCAAAGCAGCCCAAACGAAAAAACCCAACATGCAAAAATGAAAACAAAAACAGAAGGAAACGAATGTGTGACAGAGTACAGTGTCCAATTACAAAACTTCGTGAGAAGAATCAGCGCAGATGGACAGAATACACAAAGAAGCAGCTATACAGACCAAAAGAGGTAGATGAAACCCTAATAAAGAACCACAGTCGGTATGGAACCTCTTCCGAGTTCATGGCCCTCTATCTCCTTGGCAATAGTTGGTTTGGTTCAATGGCCACAGCTGATCTGTTTGGTAGGCCTTCTCTAACTGCCTCCCTACGCAATCCTTCCTCATTTACTGCGATATCCCATTCTCACACCCCCCCCAAAAAAAAAAAAAAAAAATCCTGCTGTCTTTGTTGAAATGTTGTTGAAGATGTGGATCATATCTTTTTCGCCTATTTGTTCTCTTCATCGTTTTGGAAAGAGATTTTGGCTAAGTGCTGGCCTAGGAGAGGGAGAATTCTGCCCTTCTCGAGGGAACAGATTCGGGTTAACATGAATTTCACCAGAAAGACTTATCTACAATGTGGTGGGCAAGCTTGCCTTTGAGGCTTCCATCTACCATATTTGGATGGAGCGCAATCTCATAAAATGGACCTAGAGCTCTAGATCTTTCAACAAATTTGGGACTATTGATTTTGATGTCCATTGTAAGGTCTTAAGGGTCTCCTCTAGCTGTGCTGATACCCCAAGAATCAGGCTCATTATTGTCTTCTAGGGTCTCCCTCTCCCTTTGCTTCAGCCCCTAATGCAAGAGTAGATTACAAGAAACTACCCCAGCAATTTATAACCTCAAACAATACAAATAGGAGCAAGAAACAAAGAAATAAGACCATCAAATAAACCACCAAAGATACAATACCAATGCAGGAGCAAAACCAACCCAAAACCCAACCCGATAGGAGAGAAAAAGACTTGCTGTAGAGTTGGAGAGAGAAATGCGGCCAGGTCTGTAGGAGTCCGATTGAGCTGCGTTCTTGGGCGTAGATAGTCCATAGGGAGGACACAAAACCCCCAAAGTTGAGAGGATTGGTTGTGAAGTTACAAGCTTTCTTGATTTTCTGACCTAGGAGAGAGAAAACTGAGAAGAACCTTCAAGAACAATAGCTGAATGCTTCCAATTGTGACTAGGTAAGGATCGTGGGACCCTTGTGAGGCATGGAATACCCCGATTGAAGACCTGGCTGAACAGAGTACAGAAGAGAGAAAGAGAGGAGATTGATCTCTCTCCTATTCCCACTAGGATTGCTGATCGGTTCTCATTTCTGCAGATTTTTATCAAAATCTGAATTATGCCTCTTGAATGTTACAACAAATAAAATAGAAAAAGAAGAATAAAACAGATGGGGGGTTGAGAAGGGTGAAATAGAATAAAGGAAGTGGTTACCTCAGCCTGGGCTTCTCACCCACAACTATCTGCTCTAAGCATTTATTTGTAAACTTTCTTTCATTCAAATCTAAGAAATATCAGTGTATAGGCTCCTCTATTTAAAGAGGGCAGAATTACAATCATACCTTAACTAGAAGCTAGTTTCCAAATAAGACTAGACACTCCTACTACAACTAGGACTTCAAATAGAACTAGGACTAGACTTCTAACTCCAACATGGAGTAGGACTGACTAACTAATAGTCCATATAGGACATTACACTCGATGGGCCCAATGAGCCTTTATTGAATTTAAACAACTTAAATAAAAGCACTGAATATAAATCCCGTTTTCCTACTTTCTACCCATATTTTAGGCCCATTAAAGTGGCCCATTTCAAAGAAAACCCATGGGATCAAAGGCCCAACACATACATAACACAACCCAAGGCTTATTTGCAATAAAATAAGCCCAAGTGACTCATCTACATCAGCCCCCTCCCCCTATCTAAGGCTTTGGGTTTGATGATCCCTTCTGAATTCCTTTTTTATAGTCCTTATTTTCCCCCGGCTTTTTGGGGCTCCTTGTTTCTCCTTCCTTTTGGTAATGTATTATATTTTCATTCAAAAGAATGGAAGGACAAGGGGGAGCACTACCCTCACAACTCATCAAACATTAAACCCAAATTATTATTGCAATATACCCATAATACCTTTCACTTCCACAAAGAATTACAAATGCCTATAAAATGCCATTGCATATTTTCCATACAAAAGGGGCATCATACTCTAATTCCATTATTACGCTTGCCAACCACAATAATTTACTCATCACAAATACAACTATGCATAAGTTCACACATGGGAACAATGTCAAGCACATTATTTTTAAGTCGTGGAAGGTTGTTTGCTTGACAAAAACCTCGCACATGAATCTTCTTGAAGAACTGCTTCTATGGAATGTTGCGTGCTAGAACAATTAACGAAGATAAAATTTTCTGATGCCCAGTATCAAAAACTGTATAAACATTTGTAAAACCAACATAGAACAGAAGAATACCCTTCTGTCTGAAGACGGGAACTTTATCAATTAGTCTATTCGAAAATGATGTAAGACTAGCAAAGTGATGTTCAACTTTGTCATTATCAAGACCATCATCCTTTATAGGATAATGCAGAAGTTGGTAAGAGATTACTAACTCCCACAATGTTAACCCCAAGTACACAATTAACAATTCCACAATAGCCTTAAGGATAGCTGATAAAAATTCAGAGGAATAACACAGAAACAACCAACAACAATACTCCAGAAATATTACTTGAAAAAAGGAACAAAAACCTAAGCTAAACTGTCCCAAAAGAGAGGAGAGAGAAACCTACGACTGGGAGAGAGGTGCGGCTGGCTGTGTGTAGCTCCAATGGAGCTGCACTACTGGTCGAGTGGAGGCCCCTTGAAGGCAATAATAACCTGTGAGTTTGAAAAGATTCTGACGGTTGAGGTTGAAGATGGCAATTCTTGAATTCCATCCCTAGGAGAGAGAATCTGAACTGATTCTTCAAAACCTACAACTGATTGTCTTGAACAGCCTCAGGAAGAGGATCGATTGACCCTTTAGAGTTCTGGAACAATCCCCAACAGTAGTTCTTCAATCAGATTTCAGAATGTCTTCAAGAGAGAAATCGCAGGTCTTCAAAAAACCCAGGTTCCAAGTCTGTCGATTCTGGTTTCTGAGAATTAGTGGCCAGAACTGATATGCTAACAGTAATAACAGTAGACAGAGAATAAGAGGTGATTGACTGCAAGAATAAAGGAGAAAAAAACAGAGACAAAGTGGGGGAGGAGTGGCTGTCTCGGCCAGGGCTTCTCACCCACAGCTATCTCGGCTGTTCTAACAGTTTGACTGCAAAAATCTTTTATTCAAATCTGAAAATTAGGGTTACATAAGCTCCTCTATATATAGAGGGCAGGACCTTCCAAATTACAATCATACTAATACTAGGAATAAAAACCCTATGTGCAAAAATAGAGTCCTAGAACAATTTGGACTCGACATACACTTAATTAAATCAATAGGCCCAATGGGCCTCTACTTAATTAAAAACAAACTAATTAAATACCCCCTAGCCGATGGCCCAATGGGCCCTTATTTAAAATTAATGACTTAGCCACTCAAGTGGACTAAGTAGGGGTCCGATTGGCCTTCTTGGCTGGACCCTTCTTCCTCTCATATCTCCTTCCATAATGTGTAACTACATTAGCTTCCCCTTTCTTAGAATCATTCAACTCCGATGAAAGGGTAAGGGATAGGGGTGAAACAGGGCCGGGTTGAGCCGGGTTTCTTAAAACCCTAACCCAACCCTAGGTCCTCAAAATTCAACCCAGGCCCAACCCTGCCGGGTTCATACCAACCCAACCCGGCCCTAATTGACCCTATCAGAGCCGGGATGGGTCGAGTTGGGTCGGGTTGGCCTGGGTTGGGTTGACCTCGGCTTCTATAATGGTTGGATTAACCCTGATTGACATGTTTTTTTCATTCATGTCTCATATATTAAAAAATTATAGAAAAATAAAATATCTATTGGAGTCCTAATTTCTATTATAAAGATGCAAGGTTACCGGGTTGGGTCGGGTTGGGCTAGGTTGAGGCCTTAACCCTAACCCAACCCAACCCTGACCCAGGGTTGAGGTTTGTCAACCCTAACCCGCCCTCAGGGTAAAAAAACTTGGCCCAAACCTTGTTTGGGCTCAGGGCGGGCCAGGGCAGGTTCGGGTTGTCAGGGCCAAACTTTCACCCCTTGTAAGGGACATGTAGTGCTTATAGAGATCCGTGTCAAGGCATTGAAAGTCGTCAGCATGGATCCAAGTACAATCTTCCCGTGGTCATCCTTTCCACTTGATGAGGAAGGAGTAGTACCCTTTGCCCCCACAAACTGTGATGAACTTGTTGTCAAAAACATCTTCAATAATATCATCTTTGGGGTTTGCAAATTGAGGAAGCTTTAGGGTGTGTTCAGTTTCACCTTCATCAGAATTGTGTTCCAAGTATATCGTCAGAACAGCTACATTAAAGACATTGTTGATCTTCAGAGTAAGAGGTAGCTCTAGCATGTAAGCATTAGTGCCAATGCGCTTCAAGACTGTATAGCATAGTTTTTAAGGCGGTAAGACGACAGGAGTGTTTAAGGGTCTTTTGGAGCGCCTTAGCGATAAGGCGAGCATAAAGCGTCGCCTTATTGACTAAAGCGTTCCTGTGTAATTTTTCTATAAAACCAATCTATTTGGCTAAAATCCTAGTTGAATCCTATTACTCATATGTTAAATAAATATTAAAGGTTCATATTCATGCCAATGTAAGATATTCAGTAAGAAAACAAATCAATAAAGTGAATAAACTAAGTTCATCTTCATCAATCATCAATCATCATAACATATTAACATATAATATAAATACATAATTATGAAACAAAATTATAAATATAAAGAAAAGAAGACATAAAAATACAAGTATTTATTATACTTACCTCTATGATGCCAAAATAAGTGCCTAAGTCCTAAGGTCATCCACTATATTTTTACTCCTATCAAAGAAAAATGAAGCCCATCGCTGCCGGAGCAAAATGGTCACCTGGATCAGTGGTTCTTCCTTGTTTCTTGATTCATTTCCAAAACCCTTTCTTAAAACACTTGACAAAATCCAAACTCTGTTTGTGAATCATGTTTTTGTTTTGTTTGTTTTGGTTATTTTGGGTGGAGTAAAGTTGATCCCAAACATCTTAAGTGTTAACAAAACCATACACCTACCAATAAAAAATCTATATTTAGAATCTTCATCAAGTAATTTTAAAATGTGTTGAAAAAAAAAAAAACCCATAAGGCGCCACTTCAGGTAAGGTGGAGCATTGCCTTACCATCTCTAGATCGCATCAGCGCCTTAAAAACTATGCCGTATAGGGACCTATGTTCCGAGGATGGAGCTTGTGCACTGTAGCAGGAGGAAACCTCTCAAGTGGAATTCGAACCACGACCATATCACCAGGATGAAATTCCACGTAGCGATGATGACGATTAGCCGTTGCTTGGTATCCGTCATTGCTAACAACAATACGACGACGAACATCAGCATATACCTCCATGATGTGTCTAAGGAACTCATTGGCTTCCACACTAATACGGGCCTAGGGTGGCAAAGGTACCAAGTCAACCGGTCATTATGGCTGCAATCCAAGAACAATCTCGAATGGCGTATGACCTGTGGTGCGGTTGACAGGACTGTTATAGGCAAATTCAGTAACGTCCAGTATAGATGGCCAAGTCTTCTTATAGTCACGGATTAGACAACGAAGTGCAGCTCCATTGGAGCTACACACAGCCAGTCGCACCTCTCTCTCTCTCCTAGTCGTAGGTTTCTCTCTCCTCTCTTTTGGGACAGTTTAGCTTAGGTTTTTGTTCCTGTTTTCAGGTTATATTTCTGGAGTATTGTTGCTGCTTGTTTATGTGTTATTCCTTTGATTTTCTATCAGCTATCCTTAAGGCTATTGTGGAACTGTTAATTGTGTACTTGGGGTTAACATTGTGGGAGTTAGTAATCTCTCACCAACTTCTGCATTAATAAGGGTACAAATTATTTGTACATCGTCATCCTTCTCTGCCGATTGCATCTCTGCTACATTCACAAGAAAATATTTATTGGGACATCTTTTACCAAAGTGACCCTTCTCCCAGCAATTATGGGACATGATAATTTTCAACCAATCATTGCCTTTGATGATTGTTGGCTTCTTTTCTTCTACTCTAGTAGTTTCAGGCTACTTTTCTTCAATTTGGGGTGGAAGGTTTGTAAGTTGGAGAAGTTTTAAGCAAGTTCTTCGAACAACTTATTTCTCTTCAGTTGTCTTGGCATAAGCAACTGCCACATCAATGGACCTCAAATCATTGTTGACTAGCTTTAGTAGAATCTCAGTATTCAACCCAATGATATACCTTAGAACCCATTGATGATCTATCTCTTGAAGTCTGCATCAGAGGATCGCTTGTGAATCTTCATGATGTAAATATCCACATCTCTACTATCTTGATGGAAGTTGACCAACTTATGGAAGAGTACTTTCTCATAATTATGAGGGACGAACTTGTCATTCAGAGATTTGCTCCATGGCCTTCCAATTAGTAATGGTCCAAATCGTCTGATAAGCCTCAACTATAGTACGTCATCTCACCATGAACATGCATAACCAATAAATTTTGTGAGGGTGAGCAAGCACTACTTTTCATCTGGGAAGGACTTGTAAGCAAAAATTCTCTCGACCTTTGTAAGTCAATCAAGGAAATCCTCTGATCCCTTTTCACCACTGGACTCTAGATACTCAATATTGAAGCCATTGTCCTTGTCTGAAAATTTCCGTGTAACACTTTGAGGTATAGCTGCATCGAGTTGCCGTCTCTGAGCATCTTCAATCAGTACAACACCAAACTGAACTGGTGTAGATGGTCCAACATCTTTTTGTTCAACCCTTCTCATGAAAGCACAAGACCTTGTAAAGAGGCTGTGTTTCTTCTATAAACTCATCAAATTTGGCCTCAGTCTTCTGTTGATTCTCAGCCATTACAAGAGGCTGTGTTTCTTCTATAAACTTATCACATTTGGCCTGAGTCTTCTATTGATTCTCAGCCATTTTCCGCTATAACTTGTACAACTTGGGATTGGTGATGTAAGATTGATCTATCATGGTTAGTAATTGCCAGAAATTTTGGATTTGATACCAATTGATGCAGTCACGGGGTTTGAAAACCCTATTTGGGTTGCTTACGGGCCCAACCACTCATTAAACAATTTAAATACGATGTGTAATGGCAATACCGTAAATATATGGAAGTATTGAGCCTTGAATATGAAGAAAACAGAATCTGGACCCAATGTGAAATAAATTTTGAAGAGGGCTGTTTTGGAAATTTAAACAAATACAGGGTAAAACATAATTGACATATGAAAGCAAAGGGACTTTTTAACAACTATCCAAGGATCTGGCCTTCCTTGTAATTTTAAAGAATATACATTAATAGAAAATAGAAGAAGAATACAATTTCTTCTTCTTCACGATAGAGCACCAGGAAGTAGACCAGGGACCAATTAGGGTTTTAAATATCGGTGCGTATCGTGCCGTATCAGCCGATACGAATCTGTATCGACCTTTACCGATACGATACACACGATACGATACATGAAATTTTTAAAAACCTTTCATATCGATACGTATCCTACGATAAGCATCGATACACCACTAATACTCACCGATACGTACCGATACTCTGAAAAAAATAAAATCGAGTGAAATATACGTTTTGATATGTACAAGGCTTAAAGTATCGGTATCAGTTACCATATTGGTCGGCCAAAATTAAGATACGTATCGGAGGGTATCGTATCGTATCAAAGATACGCTAAAGATACACACATAAATGAATAGGAAACATTTTTTTAAACACTTTTGCATAAAAAATTTGTTAAAAAAAACTATTGATAACATGTATTATACATAAATACTAAATTGAGGGTATCGCACTAAGAATTCAAAGTTTGTAGTTGTCCCATAAATGTAAAATCCTTGTTCTCAACCTTGATTTCCACTTTAGTTAGAGAGAAATATGGCTGACAACAACTTTGGAACAAAAACCCCTCAAAAAATCGGGTTTTTCTGAAAAATTACCCATTTTAGTCATTATACGACTGTAGCGCACTGTATCGGTACATACCGATACTCACCATTACGTACCGATACATACAGAAACGTACATTTCACCTAGATTTTATATTTTCCGTAGGGTCGTATCGGTGCATATCGTATTGTATCGATGTGTATCGGTGGTGTATTGATGCATATCAGTATGTATCGTAGGATATATATCGATACGAAAAGATTTTACAAATCCCATAAAATGTATCGGTTGGCTAAATTTAAGATACGTATCGGAGGGTATCGTATCGGTATTGGAGATACTTTAAACCATGGATATGTATTGGTACGTATCGGTGTGTATCAATACGTATCGGTCGATACATACCGATACGATACAATACGTACCGATACGGTGCGCTACAGTCATATAATGGCCAAGTTGGGTCATTTTTCAGAAAAACACAATTTTTTGAGGGGTTTTTGTTCCAAAGTTGCTGCCAACCATATTTCTCTCTGACTAAAGTGAAAATCAAGGTTGGGAACAAGGATTTTACATTTTTGGGACAACTACAAACTTTGAATTCTTAGTGCGATACCCTCAATTTAGTGTTTATGTATAATACATGCTATCAATAGCTTTTTTTAAGAAAATTTTTATGCAAAAGTGTATAAAAAGTGTTTCATATCCATATATGTGCATATCTTTAGCGTATCTCCGATACGATACCCTCCGATACGTATCTTAATTTTGGCCAACCGATACGGAGACCGATACTGATACTTTAATCCTTGGGACCAATTGGAAGAGGAAATCCCAGTCACTAGGGCAGTACTTGACCTGAGTTTCTGGGGAGGTCGACGACTTCAGGACGTGTTATCCCCAACATAAAATCACTCCAAACAGCAATGAGAAGATCAAAATGTGATCTCTGCAACTTAGCCCCCGTGGTAAATAGGAACCAGCTCTGGTTTTGATTTGGTTCTCTCAATTCCAGAAAGGTTTGGACCTAAGACGATGCTAGTAAGGTATCCTAGACATTAAATCTATTGTCCCTAACTCATAGACAGAAGGAGGGAAGGTAGCAGGGAACTCGAAGGTGGCCTAAAAATGGCTAAGGTTAACGCTGGACGGAGTAGGGGAGAGAAATAGAAGGAAGATAAGGGAAAGAAAACTGAGAGGAATTTGCAGAACTTATGCATATGCAGCTGCTCTTGGCAGCACACCCTCGAAATTTTCATTCAATTTCCAAAATCCAACTGAGAATCGTTGTCTTACATGCTGTTACATATAATCAAACAAAGAAGTCCTAATCCAATCCTAAAACTGAAACAAATTTTGACTTTAGTTTGATGTTTTTAATATTTGTTATTTCATTTACTTAAGATATTATTCATAAATAAGCAAATACCCCCTATTTGAATCCAATAAAAATAGTTTAAAAATCAAATTCCAAAAGGATGAAAAGTCAACCCCCCAGTCCAAGAACAAAAACTGGATTTTGGTTATAGGGACGATTTTCAACTTTTAAATGCTAGGGTTTTTCTCAATTATGAAAATTTTATAAATTCTATCATGTTAAAACATTGCTAAAAACCAAAAGTCCGGTAAAAAAATATTTTGTTTTGATATTCATAAAATTATTTTCATTCAGGCGATTTTAACAGTATTCGCGCACTTAAAAATAAGTTTGACTGAAGCATTACTTTGTCATTGCAACTCAGATTTAAGTAATCTTAGACTTGTTAGAAAGCTGGTTTTATATTATAACTAATACAAAAAGTCTCATGTAAGAATAAAATCATTTGACCAGTCAAACTTATTATAGAATAAGAGCATTTCTCTAAATGTTGATTTTTTATAACTTAATATGACTTAATGTTAATTTTTTATGGTTTGATGTGGCTAAATGTTGATTCTTAATGACTTGATGTGGCTTAATCTTGATTTTTTATGATACAAGGTATATATAACTTACTAAATAATGTTAGAAAATAAGAAAAATAAAAAATAACACTTGTTCGCCTAGTTCGCCTTAAGACGGGCGCCTTCTCGCCTAAGCGCTTAGACAACCCTCCACCGCCTTGGTTCGCCTTGTCGCCGTGACAACTATGCTCAAAACTCTTATCATAATCTAAACTGAAACATAATTTAAAATTAAATCAAACTCAACTTCCTACTAACTCCTATCAACAAGATAAAATAAAAAATTACAATAACCCTAACTAACCGAACATGTAACTGCATCGCCAATCCTGCCTACATACTCTGTCCTGGCTGAAACCCATTCCCTACCCAATTGCACCAGTTTTTCTCTCAACCATTGTTAGACCCAACCAATACCTTCACTAGACCAGAGATTCATCCCTTACAGAGCCCTGGTTGACCTTAGCTCTACATTGCTTCAGATTTACTTTCATTTTCTGGATACAGTTCTGTTTCAGCCTTTACACTTTATTTCCCTTTGACCAACCTCTATTCCAGATTGGAAAACCCTAGACCTATTTGGGACCTGAAACACATTCCCTACCCAATTGCACCAGTTTTTCTCTCAACCATTGTTAGACCCAACCAATACCTTCACTAGACCAGAGTTTCATCCCTTACAGAGCCCTGGTTGACCTTAACTATACCTTGCTTCAGATTTACTTTCATTTTCTGGAAACAGTTCTGTTTCAGCCTTTAGACTTTATTTCCCTTTGACCAACCTCTATTCCAGATTGGAAAACCCTAGACCTACATCCTAATCTGCCCTCTTTTACTATCAGCACTTTGAGCCTAAAACCCTGGTTAGGGTTAGGTTTTCTGGCTGCCACCGTCAATGATAAACCAAAAACATAATGAATTCAGAAGTGAGAATGTGTGCACAGAGAGAGAGAGAGAGAGAGAGACTCACCTGCCTCACCACCTCTTTTCTAACATGTTTGTGATAATCAGGATTCCGAAACAACTGATCAGCTAAAGCTCTAAACTGTTCAAAATGACAAAGGAATATAGTTCCAGATGAAACAGAATAGCAAACAAATAGTAATAAAACTTTAACAGGGAAACAGAAAGGGGACTATTCATATGCCAAACCTGACAATTCCCATCTCCTTCGATTTGAAGTTCTTGCAAGCCATAGGTATTCAACCTGTGAGATAGCCAAAATTTTACAAATCAGTCAACTAAGCCAAAATTTTACAAATCAGTCAACTATGATTCTACTAACATCAGCATTAATACAGTGAAAGCCCAATTAGAAAATCTGCATCACTGACAAAAAGCACACAAGAACAATTATGGGCTAGGGTACAGTGCTTGCTGGAGCAGGCCATTAGCTGTAGTTGTTTGCCGACCAATATGATCTTAAGAAGGTCACTCAAACAAGTTGGATTATCAGATGCAATATTTAACAATTGTCAATGTCAGCATTTGATCATTATGTGTGTTGATCCTCTGGATTGGTCCCAGAAGTATATTTAGTACTAAATATCATTTATAAAGATATTCAATGGAAAGTTTGACGCAGAACATTGGTTGGAAACCAATACTAGAATAGAAGGAAAACAGAGAAATTTGTGTTCATTCTAGACAGGCACCAAATGATCACAACCAGTCAGCGACTCAGTGTTGAATAAAGAAAAGCCTGATAAAGTCCTCTCACAAATTGCATCAAAAGAACTTAGAAGAATTTTCATACACAATTCTATAATACCTCTCTGATAGTCTTTCATGATCCAAAGTTGCATCGTTGACATCAGGAATTTCCTGGTTAACACGAGGAGTGTGCTGCCAACAGAAAGAGCCAATGAATTAGGTTTCAATCGTAGCATTTGAGACAGTTACTTTAGTCATGGAAATATTAAACAAATTAAATAATTTCCTTCTCTCCAATATCCATACAATTATCATAATTATCAGTATTCTCATTGAAAGGTCAAACTGAAATGTAACAAGAAACTATACATCTAAAGGATAATACAATAAAACTTAATTGAAAAATAAAAAAATTTGCATGTTGAGTTTCTATCCATTCAACTGCCTAGTTGCAGGGTCAAGACTTCCCTTGTTGTTCAGTGGCCACCGGCTAGCTATGTGTAAGCACCAGATCTATATTCTACCTCTACATTTTACACTGGCTTTTCAATAAAGCTCAATCATTATGAAGTAAAAATCCAAACACGTGGATATTAATTATTTCTTTTAAAAACAAAATGCTTCTCTTCTCACTATGCATCTCTTCTAGTTGAATAAACTGCTGCTGTTAAAGAAAGCTTTGATATGATTAAATGTTTTGAGAATTACCTAAGTATATTGACTTTACATAAACTTGAATGGAAAAACAAGATTCATTTAGCCAACCCCACTTTGGGGGAACAAGGCTTAGTTAACTTAAGTATTTAATAATATTGAAAATTATTAAAATAAAAATATGTTAAATAGCCTCCTCTTCAATACAAGCAGTTAATTCATACATAAGCAGCTCAGATGAATGTGGCATATAATCTAAGCTACATGCCAACACATAAGAATTAAGACATCCTCCATAAATAATTCTCATCACAGTACCAATTTCTAATAGTTGTCCTCATCATGCCATCAAAGAATATCAAAACATGCTGCAACTTAAGTCCCAAATTTACTCAACTTCAACAATAAATAGGCCAAATGACTGTAAAATATCATGTTTTTTTTCTTTTTGAGTGAATAAAAAATTCATTACCAAAGGAGAAAAAGAACATGGAGACCCCAAAAAGGGGAAGAGGAAACAAAACAACAAAAGAGAACAACAACTTAGCCTTATCCCAACTAAAAATTGGCTACATGGATCCTTGCCTGCCAATCAGCTCGATTTAAGGTCATACTTAAAACAAAGCCTAAGCTATGCATGTCTTTCCTCAACACTTCTCCTAGGGACATTTTAGGTCTGCCCCTGGCTCTTATAGTTCCTTCAATCTGAATCAAATCACTCCTCCGAACTGGAGCATCCAAAGGCCTCCATTGAACATGGTCATACACCTCAAACAACTTTCCGATAGCTTAATATGTATCAGAGCTACTCCCAAATCAGCTCTAATATGATCATTCTTTATTTAATCCTTCCTAGTTTTGGCACAAATCCATCTCAACATCCTCATCTCTACTACACTAAGTTTATCTACATAATGCCTCTTAATTGCCCAACATTCCGCAATATACATCATAGTCGAGTGTATGACTGCCCTTATTATAAAATTTTCCTTTTAAGTTTTAAAAGAATGTGCTTATCACACAACACTCCGAACGCACCTCTCTAATTCATCCATCCTATTTTAATTCTCTGTTAAACAACATCCACTATATCACCTTCTTTATTTATGATTGAGCCCACATACCTAAAAAAATCACTTTGTGAGATCTCCCTCTCATCAATTTTCACCAACTCATTATCCATCCTAGTATAGCTAAAGTTAGAACACCATATACTTTGTCTACACCATATACTATGTCTTCGTTATACTTATCTTTAAACATTTTGATTCCAAAGTTAATCTCTATAAATCCAACTTGGTGTTAATCCACGTTTTTTGTCTCATCCACTAAAATAATATCATCTGCAAAAGGCATACAACAAGGAACCTCATTTTGAACGTCTCTAGTTAAATCATCCATGATAAACGCAAACAAATAAGGGCTTAAAGTTGATCCTTGATATAATCCAATTGTAATTATGAATTCAGTACCTTGACCCACGCCACAATTCATATACTAGTCACCACATCACCATACATATCTTTAATTATGTCCATTTATTTACTTGAAACTCTAGTACTTGCCAAACTAACTCTCTAAGGACTCTGTCATACGCTCTTTCTAGGTCAATAAAGACCATATGGAGAGTCTTCCCATGAGTCTCTTAAGTAAGTGAATAGCTTCTATCATGGGTCTTCCTGGCATAAAACCAAATAATAGTTTCTTGTCTCAAGTGGGTTTTATTAACTCTCTCCCTCTCCCTCTCCCATAATTTCATCATATGACTCACTAGTTTTATGCTTCTATAGTTATTATAGCTTTAAATATCACCTTTATTTTTGTAAATCGGAACCACAATGCTTCTTCTCCATTCATCTCCTTTACTTTATTTTTCTCTTCTTCAATAATCTAATTTGATTCTCTTACATAAGTTCTTCCAAACCCTATTCAGTATTTCACCATCATCCCCCCCCCCCAGTTTTCATTCCAAGAGCAACTCTTCTCCAGGATATATTGCAATCCCTATAACATCTAGTCACCTACACCTGTCAGACTGAAATTAGGAAAAGCCTAGACATTAACTTGAATGACACTCCCATTGAAATCAACCTAAACCATTCAACCCCCAGTTCTTAGCTAAGCAAGTCAGAGTTTCAGTAAGCAAGCACCATCACAGAGAATATCGCCATTCAAAGATATATTGACCCAATAATTGTAACCCCCTTCTTTTAGTCAAAAATCAATAGGAGAATACTCAGCTCATTTGTCTTAGCTGTTTGATGACACCCTCTAAAGTGAACCGTTGATATCCACCATTGTCACCCACCTAAATCTGTATATCACCATCCACAACCCAGCTTAGCTATATGGGCCATGGTGGATACTTAAAAGATTTACCTAACTACTAAGATTTCGCAAGAGAATCCTAGTCCACAGTTCCACTTTTTTCTTAGTGCATATATTAGGCAAAATCACAAGTACTGATGTCTTTCATATCATTTTGACCCAATCTTGCCTACCGTTTTTGATGAATTTCGGAATCACTCACTAGTGCATTCATTGTTCTTCATTGCACATGGCTGAACCATCTTAACATTTTACTCCAAGAAACATATTGATAAATGAATTAAGAAATGATCCATAATTCTGATAACATAAGTTCATCTAGTATGTGTGCCTCCATAAAGAAGTCAGTCAACTTCAGGGACAACAATACAAGAACAAAAGCCAAACTAAGAAACCTATGAAACACACAATGAATTCAATGTCCTTGTGTTTAGCCCACCAACAAAGTATGAATTTCGGGACTTGTTTAACTGTACAATTTTCAAAGC
Source organism: Macadamia integrifolia (assembly GCF_013358625.1). NCBI lineage: Eukaryota > Viridiplantae > Streptophyta > Magnoliopsida > Proteales > Proteaceae > Macadamia > Macadamia integrifolia. Next base: position 1,609,460 of record NC_056567.1, on the reverse strand, counting down.
AAAGTGCACCCTTGCAAGAGGGGACAACAAACTTACAATGAAGGCAGAATAGCTTGGCAAGTAAACTAGTAATGATTAAGGTTTGTTTAAAAAACATGGTAGTGGGACATGTTTAACAGTTCATTGCCCCTTATTTTGAAGAAAAAGAAAAGTTAACCAAGAAATACACAAGATGTGCCAAGAAATAGAGGCCTCTTTACCAAGACCCTAATATTGAAAATCCAGAAGCCTCAAGTTACCTTAAGTAACATTTAGAAACGAAATAAACGAGAGAGATGAAGACTATTAAAGAAATCACACACTTACAAGAAAGAATCAATTCAATGAAAGTAAATAACATCACCCATTTCTTTTGGATCATTTGTTTCATTGTTCCGAAAGGGAATCCCCTAACTGTTTAATTTAAGAATGGAATAATAATAACCTTGCTAAATATTCTTTGAGGAAAGAACAACCGAGTGTGAGGGCTTTACCGGGATGGAATCCAAATGAGACAGCCTCTTTCCTAACCTGCCATCTTCTCTTGAGTTTTCTTCTGATAAGATACTAGCGATGATTCTGTCATCCTCCGTATCTTGCAGGCTGCTACTTACACTGGAACTAGAACTCCCACGTGCAAAGGCATGGTTTTCATTCATACTAACTTAATGGGAGCATCTAGCTAATATCACCGAAAACAAAAAAAAAAAAAATGCAAGAAAAATCGTCAAAAATAGAAAATACACAATCTACGCATAATAAGAACTATAGTACTATACAATTCTAAAGTCAATTAGTCAACCAAAAACTACGTGCCAACAATAAGGATAATTTGTTACACATTTGAGAAGGGAAAGGCCTCTACAAGGAATCTCAGATGTGGCACAGAGAGTAACACAAAAAAGGTCTCCATATGATCACCAAATCACCATGTCATTAAACCTTTTAGCAGATGCCCTCCCACTCTAGAATTAAAAGAAAGTCGTCCCTTCTCCGAACCCTTATGAATTAAACTTTCAAAACTTCAACAGCTAGTGTTAAAATAGAAAAATGTCCAAAAGTGGGATATACAAAGCTGAGCTGATGTGGACTGGGCACTGACAAGTGGCCAATGCTTAGGCTTGCCTGTCTGGAGGGCAGCTTGGATTAGCCACTTTATTTCTTTCCATGACTGAAAAGGGTTTCCTTGCCACTTTATTTCTCCCGATAACTGAAAAGGGTTTCCTATGGTAATAGACTCTGGATAACCCTTTGGCAAACATCCTCTCTTGCAATATATTAATGCTGATAAGGATCTTCAAAGACTGTTAACTTAAATATATATAATTCAGAAGTATACCACAGGGGGGAAAATTCAAAGATGAAACCTTTAGAAGTTTACCTTTCTCACCTAATAATTAGAAGTATATCACAGGAAAAAATAATTAGAAGTAGAAACGAATTGCTATTGGACCTCAGAATAGGTTCACAAATTGATAAAGAGCAAATAGATTTCCTAAAATTAAAACAAACCTAGTAAGTTAACATATAAGTGCCCTCAAAATGTTAGTTATAAAATTTAAAATCACCTACGGAAACATATCCAGACAAATTAAGAAGCGTTAAAATCCTAACCCCAGTTCTTCCATTCAACAAGACAAAGATACCCACCAATCAATCAAAAAAAGAAAAAAAAACCCCCACTAATCAAACAACCATCCAAACTAAAGCCTAGCAAATGAATTTGCAAAACACCCAATACCTTGACAGACACAAGCAAATTCCCAATTGATGTATCCCTAATAAAAATCGGAACCGATGGCATGAAGTAGAGAAAGCACAGAGAAAAAAATCATCCAATCAGTAAGAAAAAGATTCAGAACCAAGATATTCTTTACCTCACGCAATGCAAGAAGGGATGTAGAAGAAGAAGAGCTTACGTTTTCTTTAGGTCGACTGCTTAGGGACGCTTGCACTGAAAGTCATTCTCTGAAACAAGAAACAACCTCTCTCTGTCATAAAAGTTGACCGTTGTCGTGTCTACCTATTATCTTACGCGGGGTGCAAAGTACGCACCGCTGGTTCTCCGTCTTCGTATCTAACTTCCGTCGGCATCTTTCAGATTTTTAAGTTTCAGGATACATGGGTATATTTGTAAATTGACAAATTAGGGGTGTATAAGTAAATTTAAGAAGACTACACAGATATTACAATAGACCCCATTAGAAACTGCTATTTTAGGATCTTTTCCAAAAAAACATTCTGATCCAACGATTTGTAGACTTATATAAGGAAAATAGAAGAGATTCAAAATTAAAGGCCTTGAGTGGCAACCTTGGTTGTGGACCCCACTCTTGAAAGCTCCAATCGGAAACCTTATATAGACTTGATAGACGTGAAAGTTCCAATTTTTAGGGTTTTGGGAGAAATTGATTCGTCTTCCTCCATGAAATCTCTGCAAATCTCCTTCTCTATTACAGATCATCGCCATGAGCAGAAACGATGAAAGAGAAACCAGAGCTCCCTCTCTCTTCAAGGGAGCCATATCGAAGATCGCAGTCGCTCAGATTTGCCAATATGTAGGCTTCACCGGCTCACAACACTCAGCCCTCGAAGCCCTCTCAGATATCGCAACCAGGTACATGGAAGCCCTAGCAAAGTCCGCTTCATCAAAAGCCAACTCCTGCTGTAGAACTGAATGCAATCTATACGATGTGATTCACGGGATCGAGGTTATGAACTCAGTACAAGGTTTTCCTGGTGCTTCGGAAATTAACAAATCGCTATTAGATTCTGCAATTATAAAGGATATCATGAGTTTCGTGAGTTGGGTCGATGAGATCCCCTTTGCAAAGCCGATCCCTCGCTCTAATAAGGGAAAAAGATCACGTGTTTCGCAATGTTTGAGTGAACCCAAAGAGGGTTACGATCAAAACAGGGGATTCTCTCACATTCCGTCATGGCTACCGGCGCTTCCTGATCCGAGTACGTACAAGAATAGTGAAGCTGGAGTTCGTAGAGAAGAAAAGAATGATTGGGAAACTAATGGAGTTGTTGATGTTGACGGGTATGGTTGTGAGAAGGGAAATGATTTGGAGGAGGAGAAGAGGGTTTTGCCGATTGAAAGGGCGAAGGTGAGATTCAAAATGGAGTTAGGGCTGAGAAACGGGATTTGCAGAGGAAATAATAAAGTAAAAGGGCTTCAAGGCAAGGACGGAGCAAGCAAGATCAGGAACAAGAATAGAAAAATATAATTTGATTTTTTGGGTTTTTTTGTTTTTTTCCCTATTTTTTAGGGAAATTAAAATCAGGCATTAACTTTAGCGGGGAATGCATATTAGGGTGGTTATAAGAATCGAACTCACGTCTCCACGATCGGAAGATTTCAAGCTGACCAGGTAACCTTATAGTCAGTTTTCTCGGGGTGTGTTAAAGTTTTGTAATATAGATAAGATATTATTGTTCTCTAAGTGTGGCACGTAATACTACCAAGTTTTGAAAAAAAAAAGGTTGAAACAGGCTTTTATTTGACCTGAAGCCTCATGTAATTATAGCTGAAGTAGTTGAAGTTACTTCGCAGGCAAACACGTTTAATCACTACATGGATAAGAGTTGCCATATATGTCCCAACCGCCTCATGTGAGAAGTTCAAGCTCTAGAGAAGCAAGTTTATGATTGGTATGTCTCCGATTTGATTTTTAGTAAAAGCATATTTAAAAATTTACCAAAAAAAAACATATCAAAATTTTTTTTTTTGACAGAATTTCTCATTTCAAATTAAAATTGTAATTGAATTATGTTAATCATTTTTTTGAGGAAGGTTACACCTTCATGGAGGCCAATGGGAGTTCACGTGGAAGTGTCAACAAGAAATTGTATGCTTCGATACCAAAATTGGTTTCAGATCCTCCATATCCTACGTTGATTTGTATGCCTCAATACCAAGATTGGTTTCAAATCCTCCATATCACTCTTTTTCGTTGTTTTGCCATGTTTCCCTATTTTTCTTTTACTTTTTATCTTGGCAGATCCATGTAATGACTCCATTTAGTTGGAAAAAGACTATGTTACTCTTTCATTTAACAATGTTATTTAACGTTTGTACCCTTGTTTTGTCCCAATCTACGGATATAGGATTGCCCATCACCAATATATATTCATTGTAAACGATTTTGCCAATCCAATTCTGACCCTTTTAACCGTAGTCCTAATTAAAATATGGAGAAACGTTTTCTATAGGAGAGTACAACTCCTACATATGCATAAAGACCAATGAGAGCACATGAGGAAACATCCATTGATCGAAAAAAAAAAAACATTTTCCCTTAAAATATAGCCATAAATCGGATCTAGAATTTTGAAACCTAATTTTTTTTTTTTTTCCATTTTTACTTGTAGTCTATTCTGAGAACGTTTCGAAGCACACAGATAGTTATTAAATTAGGATGTTATTTTTTAATATTTGCAATACGTGTTTCATATTATCTATCAATTATCATATGTACGTAACATACAAATGATATAAAAATTAAAATTTTAAATTTTAAAGATAAAAATATTATATTTAACATTTTTTTTTTTTCTAAACTCATTTCCTATTACTCAAATAATTAAATCAGAGAAAGAGAGACTGAGAGGGGGGTTGAACACAAATTCAACTAGACCCACGTCACCCACTATGCATGTTCACCTTAAAGACTAGAGAGAGTAACGACTCTAAGACTTAGTCAAACCAAAATGAGGTGAAAATTTTATTATTATTATTATTTTTGTATTAGTGTGAGAGATTACTTCAAGAAAGAAAAGCTGTCGGTTTTTATTAAAAAAGTAAGAAAAATAACATTAGAATAATGAATGCATAACAATCACATTTTTTTCTAAGGCTTATTGACTAATTCAAGATAAAGTTTTTTTTTTTTACATGGAATAAAATTCGATTGTAATTCGATTCGGCCGAATTATTCATGAATTTAAAAAAATCTATAAAATTCGATAATTTTTTAGAATTTTTTATTTGATTCAAATTCATACCAAATTATTCGTAAAATTAGATAAAATTCTATTCGATTGAATTATTCGCATTTAATTCGAAAAATTTAATAACTAGGCTGACACCATTAGTGTAAATAATCCAAATTGACAGCGGAGAAAGTGAAATACGCCTTTCTTTGTTATCAGTTTGATTGGGCTTTTGGAACAAAAATGAAAGTAAAAACAAGGACTCAATCCAGACCGGAGCAATCTAGCTTTGGGAAAACGTACACCATTGAACCAACAAGCCAATCTGGTGGGGCAATTTCACTGTCCATCAGAAATCCTGGGCATCCCCTCTAAAACACAGACTGCATGTTTTGGGCAATTTCACCGTCCATCAGAAATCCTGGGCATCCCCTCTAAAACACTGACTGCATGTTTTAGTGAATGGAATCAAGGAATGTCAAAATCCAAAATGTGGTGATTGAATCAATAAGATAGACAAGATAATTCTCAGAAGTTGCAGGTAATCCAAATAAAATTATCATAATTTTCCAGCTAATAGAACCGAGAGAAGTAATCTTGGCAAGGATGCTATAGCTTCACATTAGGAAGATTCACAAATCACAAAATTAAAAATAAAAAGCCACTTAACAAGTCAATACGACGATTCTTCGCAGCATTATGAAAACAGAGATCATGAAGCACTGCATTATAGCCATGGGTATAAGAAATTTACCAAAGCACTGTGCAAGCCCTTTCTCATACGAAGACATACAGATCAGAAGCTAAAAGATTGCAGACAAATTGTTGACAAGCAATATGATTTCATGATCACACTCTCACAACAATATCTCATATCACATGAAGTATGGTTTTATCTCAACAAATATATTTTCTTTAAGCCGTTTATATCCATCGTATCTACTTCCTAATTTCTGTCTACATACACAAATCATGATTCATTTATCTTCCCTAAGCAGTACAGCATGCAAAGGCTCCAGGACTAGGATCATCACAAACCCATTCTCCTCCAAAATATTAATCTTCAGTATGATGAGAGTCTCACTTCCCGCAGTTGAACCCATGGCAGACAGAGAGAACGATGATGAGAATCAAGGCAATCAAAATCCCCAAGACAATCAGCTTGATTTTCATGTTTTGTAGCCACATCTTCCTCCGGATCTTTGTGCCAGTAGTTCGGAAATCTTGTGCCTGTAACATGTTTGATTTCCCCAGAACAACAAAAATGTAGGTCATGATGTGATGTGGATTCAAATCTCACCTCTATCTAACAATTATTTCAGACTGCAACTACAAATGGAAATAGAGATCAAACAGCATCTATTTAGAGGACCAGTAAGGGTCCACTCACCTGTTGATGGAGATTCTCCGTCTTATCCACTAGAAGCTCAATCTTTTCTCCTCGATCAAGAACCTGCATTATAGGGTGAATTTCAGAGAATGTATCATCCAACCAACAAGATATCCGTGAATATTGAATAAAAAATACCTTAGCAAAGGCAAAGCTTACCCAACTTGACAGTCGTATTAAATGGAGCAGCAATAGTAAGGTTGGCGATGTGAAGATTAAAAGAAAGTTTCGAAAAACAAACTGGCATTGGACCATTCATGGGTCCAGTTCTAGTTTTTCCACACCCAAAAAAAAAAAAAAAAAACAAACAAACATCAACCAACCACAAAACTGGGTTTGACTGGGAAATCAAGAACTGCTTTAGTACCCAGTTTGATGGTTAAAAGTACTCAAGAGGGTCATTGAAGGTATATATCCTGGCAAACTGCCACTGTCCCCAGATCTTAATCACGTGATTAAAAATTCTTTTTAAGGTCATGGAGTAGAGGGAAATTGGTTGAAATTATTCAACAGGAATTGGGGAAGCCCATACAAAGAGACAAAAAGGAGCCCCCACATCTGATAAATCAATGCTCGCAAACCAAACTCGTCCAATCTGTCAAGAGACCAACGTTTGTAGTTGACCATTAGGTCAAGATTGGTTTAGCTTTACTGCTTTAAATCACTAATTACATCAATATAAGTGGAAGGCATTAGATATAAACAATTACTAACAGTAATTGAAGTAGCACCCACGGGCAAATTAACAAGATGTGATGCATTCAAAGTAATATTAGAACTTAGTACCATACTGGAGTTCTTTGTTAAATTTGTAGTTCCCAGATGTCAACACTTGAAAATCTAAACGTCCAGGTCCATGGTCACTATGTGGTCAATGGATCAGTAAAACAGAATAATCTCAAAGTAAACTACCGTTTCTGGAAAAGGTGGCAGTCAACAAGCTTGACTGGAAAGCTGGCCATCTGTTCGAACAATGGATGGCATTTTGCTCAACAAGCCTCTATGATAAAATTCACTCATCGCGTTTAATCACTGGTAACCGAATGCATGCAGAAGTCTACATATTTGACTAGCCCATGTCACATACGCAAAAAGAAATGAAAGGAATCAACAGCCACCCTACATTTTCTAGCATTGAACTGAAGAAATTTCCCGATGATTCTTAAGAGAATCAGATCCAGTCACATTCTTTTACACAGACAAAAGGTTCAACTTTCCAAGCACACAAACAAATAAAAACAGATAACTGAAGCCTTGTTATTCAACAGTATAACACGACTGATATGCCAGTGTCAACCAACCATCACAACATATAGAGTGATTAGCTCTATAGCTAGATCCATCAGAATAGAATGATTTGTGATGTAAATGAATAAAGTTGAATTGAAAAATGGAATATTGAATAAAGTAGATCGACCCACACTAGCACTACCACACAATAACTCTACCAAGGGTGATCCTATTACTTTACTGAGACAGGTAAACCAAGGAGAGTTCCCTCTGAGAAACGTATATAAGAATATCATCTTGTATAGCTCAAGCGGAAATACACAAATACTGGTTGTAAAGGATTTGTAATAGAAAGTTTTCAACTTCTTAGTCCCTGATTCAATCTTCCCTAAAGATACGAAGGAACAAAAATCCGGAAGTTCTTATTTGTGTTTGTGAGAAACTAGAAAGGATATAATAGGTGTTAGTAAATAGATCGAGCTAAAGACATTTTTCATTTTTATTTTATATGTGAGAATTTTCAAAAATGAAATTAGAGTAAATATAGATGGAATAAGACAGCTAATTTCTTATTAATTTATATTTATTTGGATAACTAATTCTAAGAACTCATTAGCTGTCTGCTCTCAGGTTGGCAGTAAGGGTCGAAAAAGCGCAATCACTCATTCATAAAACCAGCATTCTTGAGACCAAAGACTCGGCCAGAAAAGGGGGTAAAGCTCTGTTCCAGGTTCTTCTGCAGCTGGATTCTCTGAATCCACAAGAATCCTTAGAATGGGATTACAACTCAATAGGTTTAGTTTCAGTCTTGCACGCAAGACATCTAATGGTGTGGAGACGTGATACACAAAAATGACCTGAACCCAATGTCTTTCATCATTTCCAACGCCACTTACCTATATAATAACCCGTTATGCATGTAATCCATTATAAGGGGCCAAAGCAACTTGATGTCAACTTTCTTTATTCACTTCTCATTTCCCTCCCCACTGCTTCAGCCTCCTAGAGTTTGGCATACAGAAGTTTCCTTTCAGTCCCCTCACGCCAGTTGCGACGGGGAGCTGCTAGTACTAACATCAGAACCACAAGGGGGGGATTTAAAATCAGAGTGAAGCTTTGAGACTAATGCCTGCACAGCCTCTGTACACATCTCTAGTCATTGGATTCTTCTGAACATAAAACCCATGTAATTTCCCATTTCTTAAGAAAAATAATGATTTAGGATCAAGTACTTTATGAACACCAAGTTGTACAGTCAGTAACAGGCTCTGATACCAATCCTACACACCTTCTGCTGCATCTATCACCATGTTCTGCAGATACAACCAACACAAGTTTCCCTTTCTCTTCCGATGAATCATAGTTTAAAATAGCAACTTGAAAGGAACTAGGTAGTTCCGCCAGAGATATGGATTTAAATTACTTGCCTCTCCAACCGCAATTACCGCCCCTGCATTCTGATATTTTCAACATCACCACAATTTGCATTCTTGACAGGAACTAGGTAGTACCACATCTCCCCTGAGCTTGCTTATACCCATCCAAACTGATCAATAAGTGCCGTTTATTTCATCAACAGACAATCCCCTCTGTTGTGTATTGTATATAAACTGATTATTATCTTACTCAGAACTTCCTGCTCTTTATGAAGTAACTACAGCCATTGTCCCAAGAGCAACATTCATATCTGTAATGATTACCCAAAACCTTAAATTCTTTTGCTTATAAACCACCCTCCATTGTCTCATTCACCTTCTCCTTGCCATAGAAATCACTGTTGCATCCTTTCTATTTCCTCAAGCACTAAGGTCAGCATTCCAAATAGACATATTCCTTCAATAGTAAGGTAAAGAGCTATACTGCCACTCAAGAAAAATAATTCCATGCAGTCAATTCTCCTTGGAATATTCCAAAGTGTCATCCCAACAACAATTGGCCAGACAGAAGGAAGTAGACTGCATGTTAACACTTTAAGGGAGCCTACCAAGTGAACACCTGGACAGCTGTGCAGCTTCTTAAAGAATCCATCCACATTTCTCAATTGGCCAATCCCCATACATCAGACTTCTTTTGCAGCTCACCCTAAGACAATACATGATCTGAAACATAATCCCAAAATATTATAATATCATAGACATTGCAAGTGAGATATAATCTTGTAGCATCTCCAACTTGCTGTCCATAACTGAAGTGGATAATCAGTAACAGCTCACTGAATACATAAACCCACAAAATTAGCACAAGTGGAATATAAGGGACCAGCCTGTCTTAAAACCAAAGAGCCATAAAATTTATCAACATCCATCGCCATGTTTGCAAAACAAATCTGATTGTCATGATCCAAGCATGCATCAACTACCACCAAATAGCTATAAATCTCAACCTTTCCCAATCTAATCTTAAAATTACCACAATCCACTCAACTCTCATTTGAATGCTTTCATATGTGATCAGCACCCCATAAAGAATCACAACCCCCCTCCCACCCCCACGTTTCTCCAAAAACACCGTTTACACTTACAAATTTCTGTCACCTTGAGTCAAGCATCAAAGTTTCACAAGTATTGAATATTCACATTGACCATAAGTTAACAATAGATTAGCCAAATCTTGTGTTCATTTGAAAATTGATGTATTGCAGGATTTTTTTCTTTCTTATGCAATGCAAACAATTCTGAGTAAGACATCCTATGTCCCTTTTCCATGTAAGACATAATACTCATGTCAGTGTCCACAAACTCAGTGTCATATCTCAGTTTTGAAATGTACACCAAATAACTAATCTGAATAAATAGGACAAATAAGACAAACTGGGTATACAAATAACACAAACCGAAGTAACCACCACCTATGGAGTCCATGCAATTCTCAGGCCTGAAAGGTGTTTAGTGTGACCACATTGAATTTAACCAGTCAAAACACTATTATTATTTCCAAAGATCAAAATTCCTGGTTTCCCATCAGCATCCTATCTAAAGAACATTGCGAAAGGAAACCATATTCATAGAGGGTGTTTCACCACACCATGTACCACTACAATGTCGTAGCATCATGGCTTAAGAAGGTTCAAGGAAGCCTTTCAAAAAATGAAACAAAATATTATATGGTAGCACTAGATCTAGGGTAGCAAGGAAGCATCAAAACATTTCTCTCTCTATATCTGACCACACAAGGTGCCTCTGGATAGTTGTTTATATAGAATTATAAGCCATGCAAGGAGACATGAAAAATCTCTAAAATAGAATCAGAAAGAAAAAAGCACAGCAGCAGAATTTGGAAAGGGAAGTACATGGTAAAAGTAAAGAATATTTGAAGCTGATAAAATGACCTCTATTGCAGATCCTAAATCCTCATCGCTTAGGACATGTCTTGACAGCAAGTAACCAGGGTAAAGGATATGCGACCGATCACCCTCACACTGATATGGTCAGTTTTTTTTCTGAAAAACTGCGGAAGGGAGAGAGAGTGGCAAGCAAACGCTGAGGGAGATGGACCAAGAAGGGGCAGCAGATTCATTGCAGCACCACCAAGAACACAAAAAAGAAAAGAAAAGGTGGGGGGGGGGGGATGGAGAAAAGGATAACGATGAAGGGAAGCCGGAACAATATTTTCTGTTCATCACTACCTCCCCATCCCTCTGTATTGTTTTTCTTGTGGCAGAAGCCTTAGCTATCAAAGTTAAAACTTAAAAGGGAAAGGTTGCATTTCACACTTAAGCCCTAGGAACTTATAAATTCCATTTAAGCCCTAGGAACTTATAAATTCCATTTAAGCCCTAGGAACTTATAAATTCCATTTAAGCCCTTTGAGGCTGATATTTAAGCCCATGTTGAGTAATTGTAAACTCGGGTAACAGCCTCTCCATTATGTGGGGGTAAGGCTGTGTACATTATGACCCTCCCCAAACCCCGCAGTGGCGGGAGCCTCATGCACTGGGTACCCCCCCCCTTTTCTTAAAGTGCTTAGAAGTATATTTTATTTCTTATCTAAATAGGGCTTACAACTTAATTTTTATCCCCTTCTCAGCTTATAACTTATATCCAAGTCAGGACCCTGCAGTATCCAAATCCTATGTTTCAAGGGTCAAATAGACTCAACACCATGTCAAATACTCATACCCAATCTCCATAGTCAAGCTAATGAATCATATATTGTCATTGCAGAGCAGCATACACCTCTACCACATCATAGTAGACAGTACGAGGTTATTGTCATTGCACAGCAGCATACACCTCTACCACATCATAGTAGACAATACGAGCTTTCATAGGGACATCCAGATAAATAAACAAAGGCAGCCAAGGAGATTGTTATATTAATTGCAAAGCCAAAATCATTGGCATCATTGGATCTATGATTGGGAAAATAAATCTATCACATCATGTCATACCTTAAAAGTTTCAAGGAGGTCTTAATATAAATTAAAGGGAAAAAATAAAATAAATAAATACCAAGTTAAGGTTGTTTACATAGAATTATTCCAACTCGATAATCATTAGTAGGTTAGTAGCACTATATCTAGGATTTAGAAAAACACCAAACAAATCTCTCTTACAGCCACATAAGAAGATGTGAGTCACATCTCTAAGATAAGGCTACCTAACAAAAAAGGAACATTATAAATGTCGTCAACAAAGTTAATGAGATAATACTTAAACAATAGCCTTAATATAAAGAAAGATGGTCATCTTTTAACTTCAGCCATTCCAAACGCATGACAACACCTCTATGAATCTTTATGCACAAAACATCTCTAGCTTTAATAATTGTTTCTTTCATTCACCCAAACACAAAGTACATATAAATCCAATCTGGGAAAATCTATATCATAGTGACAAGAGTCCTTAAGCAGCTTGCATGGGCACTTTGATAATATTCCAAGTAAAAAACATTGATGGAGAATCCAGCTAAACCCTACTAATAGCTTTATGGTATCAGAGAAGATGTCTTCACTGAAAATGAAATTCAATGGCTAAAACATTAAAAATGGTGTTCAGTTTTGTACATATGACTGAACAAATATACAAAGACAGTGCCAGTAAAGATGTAATATTAAAGACTTAGCCTCATAGGTAAACCTATCCTACCATTGCAAATTCATACCAATAAATCGGGGGGAGGGGGGTTGTAATAATGTCAATGGTTCTCTTCTCACCCCTCTAAAATATGTTGCTTTAAATGTACATCCTAATATCCATTGCATGATCAAAGCACTTAAATTTTGTAGGTTCATCAGAAACTTATAAAATGGGGGACAATCATACCTCGGCATACACCATAAAGCATGATCAATTTGAACCAAGAAAGGAAACTTCAATGCAAAAATTTCACTCATTACCTTGAAAGCTAGAAAACTCACGCACAAAGGCATATAATGGGAGTACATATACCTTTTCGATATTCTCCATCATAACACCTTTGACTTCAGAAACCTGGGCCTTCACCTTTGCCAGCTTGCTTATCTCATCAGGATGGTCAATACAGTACTGCATGTGTTCCTTCAATTTTGACCTGCAGTATAAAGGAATTTCAGATTCATCAAGTACCATAAAACAGTTAGAAGGCTCTATCAGCATTTTGAGGGTCTACAGTCCAAAGCAATACCCAAATTCCTTGTTAAGGCTGTTAGCAGGTGCGGTTGCAGCCTTTCCCCCGCCATATCTTGAAACAAAGTCATCCTTGATACGCTCCAAGAAGGCAATGGGGACCTGTCTTCCTACAGATTCATCTGCAACTACACAATATGCTGCACCACCACAAACAGTTGAAAACTTGACATTTACAAATATCAAAGTGATTCAATGAAACTAGAATCATATCAGCAATAACTAAGCAACAAACTCCACTTCTTTACATGTCATGCATTTTTCCATTTCAACTAAACAACAGGACAGTAATATATCGGAAGAATGATTACAGATATGTAATAAAATAAACAAGCTTATATATAGGCTCCGTTTGTCTCCATGTAAAAAGGTGAAAATGGATAAAGTTCCTGTAAAACAGGATTTTCCATTTTTGTTATGAAGATTAAAAAAAAAAAAAATGATAATAAAGGAAAACTTTACACTACATATTTGTCGCACAGAAAATTTTACAAGAAAACAAAGGGTCATGCGAACAAATTTTTATAGAAAATGCCGCTTTTACTAACAAACTTAATCCAGACATCTTAAAAATCCATATAAGTTGTGAAATGCTTTAATATTTGGCAACATGGACAACAACAGCAACTCAGCCTTATCCCAACTAGATGGGGTCGGCTACATGGATCCGATCTCTTGGCCACATGGACATGGTCACAAATCCATGTCGGATGAAATTAAACCGAAAAAAGTTTAACAAAGTTCAACCATGGAAAAGTTTAAACCAAACAAATTGAATGAATAACAGCAAAAATGACAAGCACAGATCAATGAATAGTTCCTCTAACTCACAAATCTTATGCGTCCAACTGTCAGGCCAACACCTAGATCGGTCACATAAAAACGTTATCGACTAATCTAATCACCAAATCAATAGCCTTTCTAAACATTACTGGATACTCACAAACCATATGTCCGCAGAGATTCAACCCAAACGAGGCCTCAATTTTTATTACCAGGATACCACAAGTCCAAAACATGAAAATCCGGAAGAATCCTAACAGAACGAAATCCAAGCAAACCACAGTCCGAGTTACACGTATCATACAAATTCCAACTTATGGAACTTTATCCATCCATTTTCGGGCTTAATTAATTTACTCCAGATCGCTACAAGTGACAAACACATTACAGGTAAGATACTTATCCGAAGAGCGTGATTCAAGCTAATTCGCCAACAGACCTGCTGAGGTCCACCCTAACCAGTTCCACAAAAAACACCTCCTCCCACGGAAACCAGATCTAACGAAATTAAATTAACCTAGGGCATCAAATTCACGGAACCAGAAAATCCGAACCACATTTCACAACAAATTTAGGAACCAAAAATCAAAACCAAACGGAAATCCAAAACACTTCTGCCACACGTCTCAAACTCAAGAAAAGCTAAAAGAAACGAAATAAACCAGATCGGACATCAGGAGTACTTACTGTAACCGTCATCGACGAGATAATTGAAGGTGTGGCCATCGCAGTTGTAGGTAAACTTGTTGTTGCTGGCCGGAAGCTTCTGAAGACATTGCAAGGCGATCGAATTGAAATTCCCAGTGAATTCAGTAAATTCTGCGAGAACAACAGTTCCGCGAGCAACGAAAGCATAGATCAAAGACTTCTGTCCCATGTTGTTATAGAAATTTTTCTACAGATCTTGTTTCTTCTCTCTCTCGCTCGCTCTCCGTCTCTATCTCTGCAAATCTTTGCTTCGACGAGAAGAGAAGAGAAATGAAAAGAGAAAGGAAGAGAAAGAAAGAGTTAGGGTTTATATAAGGGGGAAGAAAGCTGCTTTTGCCGCAACTTATACTCAAGAAATGATGGCAAAGGGTCTCTCTCAGTCCGTCTCGTCTCATGCGCAGATGCGCTACAGCACAACCAAGTCTTTCCTTCGTTTTTCAATTTTCAACTTTTTTGAAAGTTAAAATGACGAAAATGTCCCCCGATTGGTGCTTTTATGTTTATCTGCTGTCTTACCAATTACCATTAATTTGAAATTGTCTGTACAGTACGGATACACGTGTGCCATCCGCTTTTGTGGGGTCCATGTAGATAATCTGTTTTAAGTACGAGGTGATGGGTGGATCATGGCGGTTCAATTAGAATCTTTAATTCTTAAATTTTCATCTATATCGTGCCTATTATGACCATTTGTGAGATAGATTTTGAATCCCTATTGATGGCCACTAATATTCTATAATTCATTTTGGGAAGGAGTTTCCGGTGGAAAGTGCAGCTTCTAAATGTGTGCAACGCCAATAGGGGTGTACGAGGAAACATCAATAAGGATATCATTTTTTATCTTATAATAGATGAATCGATCATTTCACCTTTTGTGTGTTTGTATATAGGGATCACACTCTCATAAAAATCATTTTCCCTTCAGTTTTTAAAGGAGAAGAACACCGCCCAGTAGCATAGATCGAGATCCTCTTTTGAGCATTGATCGCTCAGATCTTGCCCATAGCTACCTAGGCAATCAACACATGTTTAAGCAATGATCCAATTGCTCTCAGTATGACATTTCTGTTCTCATCGATAGAAATACAACCATTGGATCACTGTTTGGACACATATCGATCATCTATGTAGCTATAGGTTGGGCGATCAAGCGCTCAGGAGAGGAGTTGGATGCATGGCCTTTGCACTAGCACATGCCCAATAGGAACACGTAAAGGCATTGACAATATAGGAGTTTTTCATTTTGTAAACAGTGAGGCGGTCAATTCAACTGAAGTTGTGTCTAAGTATTGAATGTAATGATCAAGCAACCCTTTTTTTTCTTTTTATTATGTACTGTATTGGTCCCATACAATTTCTTACTAGTCATAGATTTTTGAATGGATTTTTGAATGGTGTGTTTTATTGTACACCAATTTTATTAAAACTTGACATATAAGCAAAATATCTTGAGATTTACCTATTTATATAATTACAATCATATCTAACCAGTCACATGGTAGAACAAGGTACCAAAACGGTAGTTTATGAAATCTAGATCCATTATTATATTAAGAGTGACTTATTTAATCAATTAATAAAAAGTTTAATCTATCTTTATGATTATAAGATAATCTAAATATCCACAATTATGAATGAAATGGAGCATCCCGTTAATATGATCGTCACACTGTGTCCTCATGAATGATGATTCTGAGACATGAGTATAAGTGTACATTGAACTAGATAAAATGAAAAATCTAAAATAAACTATTACTATTTGCTTGAGGTACAAACTCTCATCTATAGCTTACAATTAGTCTCATGATCTGAGAGATTCTTATAGTTGCAATTTAGTGTATCAATAGTCGATGCCTCCATGAATACTTATCTATGTATTAGATTTATAATGTTTGATTATGAATGAAATAGATGCTAAAAAAAAAAAAAAAATCCTCTCAAATGAAGAAAAATATTAAAGAGAAATTTTATCATGATTGGACAAAATCTTAATTTAATAGCATGTTCTATAAATAGTTTATAAAAGATTTTGAAATATATTAATTAATATTATTATTGATTTCATGGGTAGTCATCCATATAGCAGTGAAATAAGATATTTTAGTTGCTAAAACAAGAATGAGATATTTTCAAAAACCATAAGATAAATATGAGCTATCCAATTACTTTTTTTTTTTTTTTAATCAAAACCATGTATTTCTACTTAAATTTGGGAGAGCGCATAGTAATGTGTATTATACACAAGCATAGACATACACAGGATGTATATCAATACAATATGGTCGAGGTATTTGATTGAATTAAACTCTGACATTCGACACGTGGCTAACCTAGACCATGCCCTCTTTGTCTTTGTGGCAAAATAGATGTTTTGTAACATTTGAAAAATAATAGACTTTTGTGATAATAATAATTCATCTTGTGTTTATAAAAATGTTTTACAAAAGTTTTAATACTTTAGTTGGCAATTCAGATTTTCTACATATAAAATTACACTAGAATAGAGTGGTGATAATAATTATTTCTATGCCCTAATGTCCATTGCATGATATTGTTTAGTGGAGGGATCTAAACATGAATAATTACTTGTTTATGAGATATAATATATTGAGGTGTACTTATTGATAATATCTTAATTGAAAATTAATGATATATTCTAGATAAATATCTTTGGTAGATTATCTTAATAGGATCCTATATTTCCATAGTTGAAAAACTAGGTAAATTGACTCGATTTGCCTTTTAGAAAACCCGATGACTTGGCCCAGTCATACCTAGTTTGGGTAGGTCATTTTTTTTTAAATATAATAATATATCTATTGATAAAAAAAAAAAATCATGAATTTGTCATCTTCATTGAAAAGTTTGGTAGAAATTTCTTGAAGCTCTTATATTTTATATGTTATGAATTCAATATTCATCTGGGTTTTATGTTAAGTTTAGGAATGGAATCCTCCCTCAGTCACCCCGGCGATGATAAAAGTAGGAGGCTATGTAGTACTCAGATGACTCACTCTTCGAAAAGCTCAATATTATGAGAGAAAATGACTAATTTTTTTTACAATTCTTTTTATAACAAAATGATTTTAAAAATTTTGTTTCAAAGATGTGGATAAATGACTAATCATTAAATGACCGAGCATTAAACATTGGTGCAAGAAGGACATATATCGACCACCAATTCCCCCTAACACTGTCAAGCAAGCACCATCACTTGTTGTAATTTTTTGGCAAAGTTTTTTACCAAAGCCATATCTGATTCTCACATTATTGGATAGTGCTTGGAACAAGTTTTCCAATAATGATTCATACATCAAAATCAAATTGTTAAATAAAAAGCTATGGCTTCCTAAAATTACCCTTGGAGTAAGCTTCCAAACAAAGTTTTCCCCTCAAACGATTTTGTTTAAGGCCATTTTTAGGCACTGTTACATGTTCATTTAGGGTTTTTAGATTTCGATTATCGAAACCAAATCTATAGTACAAATTTTTTTTAGCACTTATATAAAAACACCCTTCATCTAAATAATGAAGAATGAGTTGGGATTGGAGCAGTTTTATTGGAGGAGGCTTTAGCTCTAGGAGAGGACATCGGTCGTATATTGATTGTTTGAGTCTTTTTGTAATATCTAAACTTTTTTTTTAGTAGAATTATAATATCTAAACTTAATTTGGATAATTTGGTGAACATGAAGATCATGTAAGCAATTTTGTTAATCCAAACCTAATTTATGAGTTATCTAATAAATTTTTTAAGAAATAAAAATATGTATTGTACTTTAGTAAGACGAGCATATCAATAAAGGCATTTCCACCGATTTTTGACTTTTGGGAATCACACCCTCCCCCATTTCTATCTAGCTCTCTTGTTTTTAGACTCTTGTACTACTTCTTTCTTGCATTCTAATCGAACTTAATGAAGAGTATTCAACAAAGAAAAAAAAAAAAAGAGTTTGTTACTAAGAATTTTATCTTTTATATTTATTTTTGTATTTATATCTAATTTTCTTTCTTCTAAGAAAAATGACCATAAAAATGCATAAACGGGAAGGCATTGATAACATAACCAAAGCAGTTCAAAACATCTACCAAGTCCCTTGTTCTTTAAATTTTCAAACAAAAGACAATTTCTTCAAAAGCAAAAATAGAACAATAAAAACTTAAAAACTTTGGACCGTTGGTAAGCATGCTAATCTAAACCATGTAAAATACACCCAAAGGTCAAAATTTAATACATCATCATCCTATTTGACAAAATGAGGATGAACCTCTTTGATAAATTTATCGCACCCTAATAAAACAATATAAAAAATTTAGAAGCCCATTAGAACCTCTTTGCATTAGATATATAAAATAAAAGAAAGTCATTTCTTAAGCATAAAAAAATACTAATTAGGCTTTCACAAAATATATATATATATATATGTCATACCCATAATGTTAATCATAAGATTAACTTGAAGGCCCCAACAATTGTGCGCTAAGCCATCTCCCTCCTGCCAAATTGATGTAAACTGGATGGGCATATATAGATAGGAATGCGAATAATTTGAAGGAAAAAATTCAATATGGTTATCTTTCAGTTGGAACACATCCAAATTCTTCCAAGTTGTTGGTCCAAACTTGTTAGAAAAATTATCTGTGAAATATATTTAGTTTCCTCTAAATCTAATGTAATCAAGTGCTGAGAGAGAGAGAGAAACTAGTACCTTTGTCATTAAATAGTATTTGATCACCTAAGTCCTCCACCTTGATCCAACATTTACCCTCTATATTTAACTTGAATATGTTGAATATACTATTTTTAGACAAATTTGAATCAACAAATTTACGATACCTTATAACCATCAACAACTCTCCAAGACATTTCACCAAATAAATAGACCTCTTATTCCAAGTGAGGTATTCACACTCCACTATGTCTCCGATTTAATAGAGTAGGAAATAGAAAAAAAAAATTGATTAAATCACACTAAGTTTGATTAAACCCTAGGAATTCAAAGATAACCCTTAGGTATTCTTACTCCACAATGTCATAGGCCTTTAACATTTTTCCTATTTATGTCTAATTTTTTTTTTCACAAAATGATAGATTTCATGTGCAATATCAAAATTATAAATGACATTGGAATTTTAGTGCCAATATCTCCTTAGCCTCAAGAAAATAATTAAGGTGTTAAATACCAAATTAAAAGATGGCAAAGATCCCATTTATATTTTCAAAGATCCATAAA
The DNA here is from genome assembly GCF_013358625.1 of Macadamia integrifolia. Lineage (NCBI taxonomy): Eukaryota > Viridiplantae > Streptophyta > Magnoliopsida > Proteales > Proteaceae > Macadamia > Macadamia integrifolia. The sequence continues at coordinate 1,589,592 of NC_056567.1, read as the reverse complement.
AACAGGGTACCTAAGCCAAGCAACTTGGAAATGAAATAGTATTTTATATGATTAATATTGTGGATATATATATATATATATTTATGCAAAACAAATCAAGTTTCTTCTCAAATGGAGTTTTAAAGTGATGAAACAGAATATTAAAATATAAGAAAGATTGAATGGTTGTCGGGAGTCTCAATAGACATGCATTCTACTAAAGAAAAAAAATCAATAGGCATGTATTCAACGTGATTGAATGAAAAGATTTCTCTGCTATTGTAGCTAAAATTAGAAACTACTAAGACGTAGCAGTTAGCAGATAAGGAACACCAAGCTCACAAGGTATGTTATAAAACTATTATGACTTGTATATTCTTCAAAGTGTGCTCAAGTTAAAAAAAAAAATTATTTGTTCTCCCATTAATCTATCATGTATCCTTGGTACCTCTCTGTACTTTAACTTGTGATACTCATGGTAAATTGAATATGATAGTATATTTGTACTACCAAAGGACAAGCAACAACATTTTCAGTAAAAAAAGAGACAACTTGCACACATTGATACAACCATAAAAACGATAAGATCTTATGATTACATAACTCGGCAATTTATGATGGGCCAAGGCAAGCCTTGCCATTTGAATAGATTTTGATGCTAGGGCTTGAATATGTTTTTCTTTAGTAGTAAACAAAATTAGGGAGATATAATGACATTTACTAGAAAAATAAAATGAATATGAAAGATCATTAAAAAAAATCTCCTCTTATAATATAAGTATGTAGGAAGAATCTATTGCATTTTATTTTATCCTTAGTGCCTTACTTGATGTAGTTACTGCACATTATTTAGAAATCAGTTAATTAAAGTATAATGTAAAGCAAATAGAACAGGTAGAATTCCAATTTTTTTTTTTCTGGATCATTTTACCATCTTTAAGATGTTAACTAAGTTAAATTTTTATTAATTTGGTTATTTAGATTTAAGTGCAGCAATTATGCATGCAAAGAATGAGTCATTAAAAAGTGTAGCCTAAGATGAGATTTTTCTTCTAAATCCAGATACGGAAGTCAGCTGTAAGAATGAGCAGCCAATGTTTTACTACTATAAAAGAAAGTAAACAAGCTTTAGAGCATTCTTTTAGTTACCTTGATCAACAGTGCATTGGATATCATACTTCTACAGTTATAAAAATATAAAAATTGGTTAGTGATGATACTGTTGTAGACATAAAGCCTTCATGTTTATTTATAATTAATATTTGAATATTTACAGAAGGAAGTTCACATCTAATATCACAAGAAGGGATTAATTTGAAGAAAGAAGCCATCAACGATCTCTTACGATTCATGAGAATCTTGTCTTTACATTTTAGAAGATGTCTACGGAGCTTAAGATATTTTCAAATTAAAAAGAGTAATAAGAATGCACGTAGAGTAAAGCACTATGGTAGAACCTATAACTAATCATAGATTATGTATTATTGACATCTTAATCAAGGTGACAACCAAAGAGCCACTTTCGGGTTATTTACTCTAACATTTTGTATTGGTATGAGCTTGTGAGTCATTGGGTATTTATTAGATAGAAAACGCTTTCAGCTTTTGTTCCCCTTAATCCTGTTTGATTTGTTAATCTTAAGCAACAACTTGGTAGATCTCAAAATAAAGCACCATCAAAGAAGGTAATCAATGTTCTATTTTTTTAAACTATAAGAGGGCTAGACAATTAGATGACCCTATGAAGAATTGAAGCACAATTTACAGATGGATTGATCTTTTAATGGAAGTGGTGGCAACCTTATCATTTGTGGTATTTATTCTGAAGTTACAGAGGATAATATTTTCTATTATTTCAAAAAAATTTCTCCTCCCCCAACACCTATAAGTTTTGGCATTTAATTCCACAACACTGGTTTTTTTGTTGAGGGGCAATCTAGCCACTGTTTATCTTATCTATATTCAAATCAAATTCATTTTCATAAAATGAAGTTGCTTGAGGAAAACTTGAAATGTTGTTAAAACATCTAATGCAAATCAAATTTGTTTAAGACAATGCTTCACCTAAAAAAATTAAGGGGAAACTATTCTAAAAACTAAAGAAAAGAAACAATATCAAAAATGTAGAGACACAAAAATTAGCACAAAGCATACAAATACAATTGAAAACAATTAGAATCTTATGCTAAACGCAAATGCAACCCAAAGAAGAGGCTGAATGCTATAAAAAATAAGTTCACCAGATGCATAGTTCATTTATCAACAAGTAATTTTATAAACATATTTATAAACAAAGAAATGAGACTCAACATTAATGTAAAGTGATCATATATCATAATCCACCAAGCTAAACATTAACATATCAAAATGCTGCTTTATTTCAGAAAATCATAACCTCCAAATAATATGATATAAAGAAATGATAGAAAATTAATCACCTTTGTTGTCCCTCAAAAGCATATTCTGCTTCGATTGAAGCAAGACTTCCCACATAGGAACCTCCCATGATGATCCAATGCAACTCATTGAAGACTCTAAAATCTCTAAAAATTTGATTTTTAGAATCATAAAACAGTAGCATTCTAATACGGACATCGTTGTTTCTCTTTAACAGTAGGATTTCACAATTTCTCCAACATTCAAATGACGATGAAACCATATAATAGCTCTATAGCACTAGTATTGGGGAAATAAAAAATTGTTTTTACCATGACTCACTAATGCCATAATCCTTCATTATCCATATAGCAAGCCTTTCGAACATGGACCAAATGAAAAAAAGTCAAAGATTCTTCCAATTCTCCCAATCGAAACAAAAAGATGGACTCAGTTATAATGTCCACTACGCTGTTGGGAATGTCAAACACTTGTAAAAACTCATCCCCAATATCACATGAAATGATTACATTATAAGCTAAATCGAATGTTGTCCCCATCCAATGAGGAGATCCAACCACTAGTGCTGCTAGCCTTTTTTACTAATGATAACATCCCAAAGGGAAATCCTCAATACGTCTCCGTGAATCATCAACACCAATAGTATAGACCAGTACTCCCAAAAGGTAGGCATGATTTTCTTGATTATTATTAAAATCATACTGAAAAAATTGAATAAACTAGTACTTTCCCATTCTTGGATCCTGAACCAAGGCAGTGTTCACACCATTCTCCCTATATTCAAAAGGCAAGTCTGGTAATCTCCTTTGCTCCCTAGTTGATGGGTTCTATACAAATGAGATTAAGGAATCCTGTGCTAAGTTCGGACCTATCCCCTCATCATAAAATTTTGTTGATAAATCAACTAAAACTAATCCATTGCAAGATCCCATTACCCTGATTTTGGCACATATATCATGGAGAAATGGGTTACCAAGATTCATTATCTCCTTATCATTATGTACATCATAGTTTAAAGAGTACAAATCGATTATGTCTCTTGTGATAATAACACTGGATTTGTTCCCTACTAATTGATGTAGATAAGTTAGTTAATGGGCTTATTTTATTACAAATAAGCCTTGGGTTGGGTTATATATGTGTTGAGTCTTTGTTCCTATGGGTTTTCTTTATAACGAACCACTTTAATTGGCCTAAAATATTAGTAGAAAGTAGAAAAAATGGATTTAATTTATTAGCTTAGTTAGAGTGGTCTGGTAGTAGTTTAGTTTATGAATATATCTTTTACTTTATCATATTTGTTTTGAGATAGGATATGTAAGAGAAGTAAGGTTTCTGTTTCAGTTTTAAAGTTTAAGTAGGAGTCTTATTATTTTCTTTTAAATATTTGCATAAACTCAATGTATAGGACAAATTTGAAGAATGATGAATTGAGTTAATGTTTGAGAACGTTAAAGATGTGTGTGATTCTCCCCATTTCTTTATGTAATTTCTCTCTCCTGATTGGATTTGTGTAATTGTGTGATTCCTTCTTATTCATTCTTTCTGTTCCAGAATTTGGTTTATATTGGATTTAGTAAAGATCCTGCTTGGGATTGGATCACTTGTGAATCGATCTTATATCAATTAGTATCAGAGCCGAATCCCTTTGAAACACAACTCTTTTCACCTCTCACAGTAGCCACACATCTCCCTATGACTCCCTTTCCCTCCCACGTGACTCCCTGTCTCTCCCACTATGGATTTAGACTTTTTATTAGATATCCATCAACAAATGCAAGATATCTATCAACAAATGCAATTGATGTAAGAGAAGCTTGATGAGACTCATTGACATTACATGGACTTCAAAACTATAGTACACTCTACCTTCAACTATGTGATCTCAGCTGATGAATAACAGATAGACGAACTAGAAGATGAATAACTAATGGTAAAAGATGAGAACACCGTTGGAAGTTGAAGATCAACTTGTGAAAAAATTTAAATTGGTTGAACTTTTCAGTGAATCGATCGATTTTATTTTTTCGAGTCACTACTTCACCAATGAACTTTGTATCGTAGATTTCATAGTATTCGATCATGATATTGATGGTGACTTCATACAGAAAAAGATGGATATTGATCGATTGATGTTGATTCTCCCGTTTACAAAACTCGTGGACGAGTTTTTCTCAACATCGGGGGAATTGATGTAGATAAATCAGTTAATGTTTTTATTTTATTACAAATAAGCCTTGGGTTGGGTTATGTATATGTTGGGCCTTGTTCCCATGAGTTTTTTTTCCAATGGGTCACATTAATGAGCCTAAAATATGGGTAGAAAGTAAGAAAATGAGATTTAATTCATTAGCTTAGTTAGAGTGGGCTGATAGTAGTTTAATTTATTAATATGTTTTTTACTTTATTATATTTGTTTTGGGATAGGATAGGATACGATACGATACGATACGATACGTAAGAGAAGTAGGGTTTCCATTTCAGTTTTAGAGTCTAAGTAGGAGTCTTATTATTCTCTTTTAAATACTTTTTAAACTCAATGTTTATAACATATTTGAAGAATGATGAATTGAGTTAATGTTTGAGCTTTGAGGCTGTGTGTGATTCTCCCCCCTCTTTCTTTATGCAATTTCTCTCCCCTGGTTGGATTTGTGCAATTGTGTGATCCCTTCTTATTCATTCTTTCTGTTCTTGAATTTGGTTTATATTAGATTTAGTAAAGATCCTGTTTGGGATTAGATCGTTTGTGATTCAATCTTACATCACGGATTGATTCAAATGTAATTGATGAATGTGGGATCAATAATCAGGTTCTGCCAATACTTCCACATAGACCTGGAACGTTAAGAACCTAGTTTGTTATCTTGAAATAGCATTTTCAAAAGAAAAAAATTGGATTAATAACAACCGTACAACAATGTTTGCAAACACACCTGGAGCGAATTAAGGATTTGGTGCTCATAATGTTAATGATGATACCATCTGGTAGGTTCGGCATTTCCTTAGCCATTTATCCTTCTTGTTGCACCCCTGATACTGTTGCTAGTTCACTAATCGAAGAAAAAACAGAATTTTGAATAACGAAAAAAAAAATGGTTAACATATACCAACAACATCAAAACAGCCAAAATAATTAATCATGAAATTTATTGTTAATTATTATGATTAAAATGATGCAAATACTTCTAGCTACATATTACCCTAAGATGCAAAATAAATGCATAAAAATCACAAAAAATCAAACCAAACCACATCAGATGTCTATATATTGGAAAATGTCCATATAACAAGAAATACAATATTAAAAAAAAAAAGAGTTCAAATAAATGCATGTACATAAAAAAAAATACAGAATGCAGAAAATAAAGAAAAATAAAAAAATTCCTAAAGAGCATATAATCCGATTAATATGATCGTGGAAAACAAAACTTTGAAAATCACACCTGAATGACATGTTAAAAATCATTTAAGTATTCTAGTAAGATGTGCATGATGCATTCTACTCATAACAAAATCTAACAAAAAAAAAAATGCAGTGCATAAACATTCACGAGGCATAAAAAATTAAAGAAGCTCTAGGATGCTATCATCATAGAAATATGGATAAATAAAACAAGAAAACTTGACTATTCATAAGGATTCTGTAAAAAAAAAAAAAAAAAAAAAAAAAAGAAGAAAAAAAAGAAGAAGAAAGAAAGAAATGACTTAAGAAAAAGCATAATTATCCTAATGCAGTAAACGATAGAAGTCAAGGATCTGCACACATGATGATATCTATGCTACAGATGTAATGGCTGTGAAAATAGAAATCATGCTTCTACAAGTATTTAGATTTTGACATTAAACCACCTACTTCGATGTGCAACTTAGGGTTTTCACTACATAAGAAAATGCATTCGTCGTTGATATTGAGTCAGCAAGTGAGCCTCATCTGATATCATTATCCTTTTTATTTTCACTCCTCTTTGTAACATTAACTGGTATAATTTCAGATTGTTTCAAGGTTAGATTCAATAGGCACACTAGCAACAACACTCCCATGTAATCCTCGTAACAAAAATCCATTAAAGACATGAGGACAGTGTCCAAAATTCACTTCAAACCTGATTCTGTAAAATTTTTCCTAAAAAATTTTTCATCGAAAAGGTTTTGTTCTATGTCCAATAGCATGTTGTCGACATCGAACACAACTCGACATGCTTTTGATGCCGAACTATCTTCCTCAAATGTGGTGCAGAATCCGTTAGGGTCGAACTCTCAGAAAACGTCAACTTCTCAATGTTAAAGGGAGCTTCTTTGACATTGATCAAAACTTATTTCACAACGATGTCTCTGAGTACCCATCTTGAAACCATGCCGATGTGAATATTATCTGTTCAATGTCTGGTGATGAATTCATCGTTGCCAACTCGATGTCGATGAAACTTTGCCAAATGGAGATGAAAGTTTTCTTACCTCAATTCCGGGGTTTCCTATTCCACATATGATTCATATTTCACTCCTTTTCTTATTATTTAAGCCATAGGCAACCTAAAGGAACCCTTAAACTATAAAGCACCCCTAGTTTTTCAGTCCTATTCTTTCTTGGTGAATGGAGTTCAGAATATATGATCATTCCTTCTAGGGGACTTAGACAAGGTGATCTATTATCTCAGGCCTTATTCATCCATTGTACGTAATGCCTCATCTCCCTGATCTTAGGTGCAATTGTCGGAGTTATATTCAAGGCATACGGGTTAGAAGGCTAAGACCCAAAATCACCCAATTTTTCTTTGACGGTGATTGTTTGATTTTCATGAAGGCATGCTACGCTCCTTCAAATACTATGAGGCTTTTAGGTAATCTATTAATAACGAAGTCTTTTACAACTATTAGCCCAATACTCCAGTTGGACCTGGAAGAGTCTTTACTAGGATTGTTGGGACTTAAGGCATGTCGAAACCAGTAAATATCTAGATTTGCCTATAGAGTTCGGTAGATCAAAGAGACACTTTCCAAGTGGTGAAGGACAAAGCTTTAAATTGAATTGCAGGTTGGAAGGAGAAACTCCTAGCTATAGAGATATGAGATTTCTCATGGGGGAAACCACATGGTCCTACGCTTAGTGTTAAGATATGATATGCCTTCAAATGTCACAGGAAACACATTGAATACCAAAATAGGGAGTCGCCACCTAGGTATGAAGGGCCTAGGACTTAAAATATGTCTCTCCCCTAAGGAGTGAATAATGACCCTACAACCGGATAAGGAATGATTCATGGTCCAAAGTCTGGATGGGTGTCAAGTTAAGAGTAGAGAAGGTGTTACGCGCCTGACTCGCCAGAACCGGAGGTCGGTCTCCTTCTATTTAGACCTTTACTATCTGTGTACCCTATTTGCTAATTTAAACACTAAGTCATAAGTAAGAGTCTTAATCTAAGTTGGGGTCAAAGATCGTGTTGTGTTAACCCAATTGCTAATTTTTCTACCCTAATTTAAGAGTGTACATGTGCGTGTGCGCGCTGCAATAGAATCATAGCATGGTATGACATAATAAAATTAAATATTTAACATTATCTACAAAAGATTGTTGAATCAAACAATGGCATGAATTCGAACATAGTTATATCACATGGAATTCCTTTATGTATCACAGGCATGAAAAGCAATTAAATTACAAAGAAAGGAATAAAAGAAATTACAAGAAATTAGAATGGAGAACAAAGTTGTTCACGAGATATTATTAATCTCCCCATTTACGTTTCTATACTACGGGGGGTATTGTGGGCCAACCACACCGATCCTATGTTGGCGTATCCTAATCTATATCCCAAAATTAGGAATGCCCATCTATTTAATTACAAATTGGGATAGAAAAAATGGGATAAAAGGAGGAAGAAAAAGGAAAAAAGGTAAAATAAAGGGAAATGATTCAAATCCTAAATTGCTTGCATGAATTGGAATGTGGGCCTTAGACAAATAAGACTAGCCATGAGTTGGTTACTCCTTAAAGAGACTTGCAATCATGAAAGAAACCGAATGGGACAAATCAAGCCCAACTCATTACTTTCCTAGACCAAAATGGGCAAAGCACGCGTGAAAGAGAAAGGCATAAAATGAGTAAAGATAGAGCTTAAATTGATCATAATTGACCCAAGATGATTGGGCTAATTCAAGCCCAAACCAAAATTTAGAGAAGCCTTGACCTCTCAGCCCAAGGACTCAAAATATACATATCAAGAGTAAATCTAAGGCCCAATTTAATGTAGCGAAGTACACATGGCCTCTTGATGGTTTAATGGCATGAAAACAGAGGAAAACAATAAAATCCGAACTGATTCTAGATATTGAAAGAAAATTATAAGAGAGAAATTTTCCATTGACCAAAATCTGATTTTTATATAAGTGTTTAAACCACTCTTAAATTGTCATCAATTCAAGTAGTTCTAAAAACAAATTACATGAGAATAAATATATTTTTTAAATTAAATGGTTTAAAATTCAGAGTAGGCCCAAACTAAAAAATTGAAAATAAACCATGTTAAACTAGATATGACAAGAGAAAATATGCTTAATAGAATAGGGTAGGGTAAGCATGGGAATTACACGAAAATGGAATCAGGAATATAAGGTTGAGGGTTTTCTTTTTTTGGATGAATAGGTTTAGGGTTTTATTACAGCTCAACCCATATAAAGGAAAAGTAATTTGCTCCAACAAGTCTGATATGCAATTTGTATAATAGCTTTTTGGTATCAACAAAATTAAGAACAATTAGAAAGCAATTATAATAAGAAAAGATTGGAATGGATCACATGTAAAGCAGCGATTTCCAGAGAATAATGCAAATCACATTATTACATAAAAAATAAAAGAGGGATAATAGAAAGGGATAGGGGTCACATACAAATCATCTCCGACAGAATAATTTGTTGAAACAAATCACATTAGTATTCATGTGGGATTTGTAAAAATTGATAAAGTACCTGGAATATTGTAACAAAGACTTAATGGGTCTTGTTCAAAGAGCATGCATTTTCAAGAAACTTGATCAGAAACAAGCCTCTACTAGGTTTGCAAACGCACGTGAAACGCATTTAGTAGGAAGTCTAGAAAGAGAGTTGATGATGATATCTTGAGGTAGACAGTCTTCAAATTGCAACTCGATGAGAGATTTAATTTATCTCAATAATTTTAATTTATATTAAATGAAAATAATTTTCAAAAGCTATACCAAACACATGTAAAAATAAAAATACGGCAAATAAACAGTAACATAAACCATACCAAAGAGAGTCATAATCCCTCTAGTCTAACAAAACAATCAAATTAATTAGGTAGGAAAGAAAGAAGAAAAAAGAAAAAAGAAAAAAGAAAAATAATAATGTTATTTCTTGATTTCAATAAACACTTCAAAAGTAAACCACATTAGCAACAAAGTGACAATCACTACCATTAAAACCATAATTTGCAAAGTCATTGTCATTGGATCAATAGTTTATGATAAACATAAATGCTTACTTGCTTATTAGTTTCCTCCAATATCCCAAATCTTTTCCCAAATGATAAAATTAGGCACATCCACGTATCTCTGCCATATCTAGTAATAATGTTATGTATTTATAGATAATTTCATATTGGTGAAGATTGATTAGTTTTGGCGCAGAATTCTATCATAGCTAGTGATAATGCCACTGTATTTATAGATGATTTCATGCATATGGAGTGAAGAGTGGTTAGTTTTATGTGAATATATACTCATCTCATACTCATGCCATTAATCAATGAAAGTAGATAATTGTGAATACTCATCTCATATTTATATCAAATGAATGTTTGAATAGGTAGGATAAATATTATATGCCAAATAAGGGTGTACTTAGATTAGTCAATCACAATGGGTGGTAATGGGTCTAAAGACTTAGTCCTTTGAATAAAAGCTCAAGCAATATATATCTTTGGTAACCAACTACCATGCACTAAAATTTCAGTTGAAATGAATTCTGCCGCATGGTAAAAAGATGACCTCTGAGGTATCTTTGAATAGAAAAGTTTGATCCTTTGGCAGTTTAATGAGAAATATATTGTTTGAGGTACAATTGAGGGGAACCTTTAAACTTTTCTTTTGGGTGCGAGCCCTACACCAAGGGCCAGACAAGGACCCACTGGGGTCAGATAGGGGACCCTTATGGACCCTTTCCAAAAGAAAGCCTACCATTTTTTTATTATCAGTAGAAGCAACAATCATCATCTCATTAACACGCAAGCCAAACCCATGTTTTGAAGCCACAAATTTTGTGTTTAAGATTCTAATGGTTTTCCACGGCAACTATTAATCAAGAGAGAACAGTTGAGAGGATATTTGCTAGGTCATTACCTGTCAGTCTCGCCCTCACTCACACACAGGCTCTGAACAGTCCGTCGCTCTACTATGTTTGTTGTTGTCTCTGTTTGGACCCTAAAAGAGGAGAAGCAAGTTTGCTCCATTGCTTCCTACCTTCGGTTTTCAATTGAAATATTATTAACGTAGCATGCAGCTTTGTTACATGCGGAGAAGGAGGAGATGGAGATGAAGCAGAGCAGATGGAGAAAAAGGGGAGAGAGAGGTTAGGGTGAAAAAAAAAAAAAAACCCCAAATCTTAAAAATTGAATATGACAGCTATAAAATGAGGAGAGAGAAAACAGATGCCATATCCACGGATCAGGAACATTTACGTACGTGAAGATTCATTGGACTAGTTTAGATGATATATCCACGGATCAGGAACGTTCACGTACATTCACGTACGTGAAGATTCACTGGACTCTTCCTTTTTGAGAGCGGTGAATCTTCACGTACGTGAATGTCCCTGGTCCGTGGATATATTAGAGTGACATTGACAGTAACATATAGCATCTCGTAACCCTGGAATTGATGATCAAATGATGATAGAGATATGGGAGACAACAGCTGTATGGGTAGTGATGAGGGAAGAGATATAAGGTGGAGGGTGGTCTCCAGGGGATGTGCTAAGAGTACGTTACTATAGAGGTGGGAACGTTGGTAGCTCAGAGAGTCTTGGGGGCGGAACGATCATTGCCTTCTACACTTCTTTTTCCTCTATTTTATATTTTTATCTAATTTTCTTCCTTATAAGAAAATAAGGATAAAATGTCGGGGCATGAATGGGCTGCTTTGACAAGTTTACCGAAGCATCTCCCACTATTTATGTCTAAAATTTCAAACAAAAAATATTTTATCCAAACCACAAAATAGAGCATTAAAAATTCAGTGCCATGACTAGTCGGAGTACTGTAGGCATGCTAAGTGACGAACCACTTTGATAAATTTATCACACCCTAATTTAGTAATGCAAAAATTTAGAAGTCTATCTATCACATTTGCATTAAATATATAAAACAAAAGAGTCATTTCATAAGCATAAAATATATTAACAAGTCCTTCATCAAAAAAAAAAAAAAAAAAAATTCCATCATAATGTTAATCAAAAGAGGCATAAATTAGATACCGGATACTATCTCAACAATTGTGCCCCAAACCCTCTCTCTCTACCAAATTGGTGTGAACCATATGGGCAGATATAGATACGAATGCAAATAATTTGAAGAAAAAAATTCAATGTAGTTATCTTCCAATCTAAACACACCCAAATTCTTGCAAGTTGTCGATCCAAACTTGCTAGAAAAATCATCTGTGAAATATATGCAGTTTCCTCTAAATCCAAAGTAGTCAGGTGCCGAGAGAGAGAAACCATTACTTTTGTCAATAAATAGCATTTGATCACCCAAGTCCTTCACCTTGGTCCAACATTTACCCTCTGTATTTAATTTGAATATGTTGAACATACTAGTTTTGGACATATTTGAATCCACAAATTTACGATACCTTATAACCATCAACAACTCTCCAAGACATTCTACCAAATAAACAGATATCTTACTCAAAATGAAAAAGTTAGATGCTTCGGTTGATGGTGGAGCAATGCTACAACTTGTTACTTTCGGACGAGGACCTAACTCCACAGTTATGAGATTAAATCCCCGATTAATAGCATACAATTTTCCATGGTAGAAAATAATGTCTTCAGTCTCCATATATCCAATGGCAGTCCACGTCTCATCACCTCCTCTACAGAAGGCTAAACGTTTTCCACAATAAATCACTATGACCACAAAATCGTCAGCAATAGGAGGTGACAACAACATAGCCTTGCGGATGTAGTTGTAGAATGACCCAAATTTATGCAACTTATATATAACTCCTTGACGGTGCGCAGGAAGAGTAGCTTTAGGTGGAAGTTCAATTAGATCTCCGGACAATGGATTCAAAAGGAAATGGCGTCCCAACTTAGTCACCATTACTAACCATCCCCAGGTAGACCCACAACACCGAGCACCATCAACTTCAGGTGGCAATTTTAACCTGAAAACTTTGTTATGGGAGAGACTGAAAAACCCATCATGATGATCCTGATCCTCTGAGGAGGAAAGCATTAGCAATGGGAGTTGAGGTGGCATAATTTTCTTGGCAGCGATGGCAATTGATTTCCAGGATTTGCATACTGAACTAAAGCAATGGAAGTCCAACAAGTCCAACTTGCTTATGATCAACATCATGATATCCTCCGGAAGTGCAACTGTAATATTCTCGACAACCTGGCAATTAATGATTCTATTCGCACCATATGTAGTTGAGTAGGGTGCAATAATACTGGAATCGTTGGGAAGGGTAGCCATGCTAACTTGCAAATAACCACAGGTACCACTCTTTGGGAGTTTAAACCTACATGGAATCATTGAGAAGGAAAAGGGAGCCTCAGAGACCAACTATGAACTTTAATAGTTATTGATTGGTACAAGTAAAAGCAGCAATCCGAAGAACAAAGCCTAAAATTGCACATCCATAACACTGATCTCAATTTATCTCATAAAACAAGTAAACCAACAGGAAGATGGACACACAGACCTGTAGAATGAAATTAAAAACACATTTAAGTACTGATTGTCAATAGTAGGGTTTTGAAGAACCCGTAAGCGTAAGGGGAGTTATTTCACTCTTCCCTTTGATCCAATCCTGCCTTTGTTCTAGACTTCTAACTTCTTTCCCTTCCCTAGTACGTATTATACACACAGATATGCTTTTTGTTTCCAGAACTTAAATTTTAAATCGGCAACTGTAATTCTACTAACCTGATAGATTTCCTTAAATCAATTTGATTCTCAACTAATGAAGACTTTGGTGTTATTCATATGCAAACCAGATCTGATTTGATGATGAACTGAACAGCAAGATGTAGCAGTTAGGCTCTCTCTCTCTCTCTCTCTCTCTCTCTCTCTTATAGAGAATGAGTAGCGGCAACCATTCTTCAGTATTTTTTTCTTTTACACATTAACTTCTCTCTCTACGATTCTGAAAACAGCTCCCTATCTATTCGTAAGGGATCCAACTGCTTCCTTTTATCCCTCAGCAGCACTCTTTCATTCCCTCTCAAACTAGGATAGCCGATGGCGCTCTTTTACTCTCTCTCTTTCACCGAAGATAGGGTCCCATATGCTTCCTACTTCTTAAAGCTCCTAATCTCGGTCTCATCTCTCAAACCTCCTTTTTTGTTTGGATAATTATTAACGTAACAAAAGTAACAACTCTGTTATTTATCCAAACATTACAAGACGTGTTTTCATTAATTTTCTTATTTCTTGATTTCTTCCTCTAATTTTTTCTGGTTATTATTCTTCTGGCAGTGTTTTTAAGAGTATTTTATAGTTGTAACCCTTGAAAGTTGAAACCCTACACAAACACTCGTGGCCGACCACTATGCTATATGAGTTCTTCCAGATACAGGGCAAGAAATTTAAATTTTAATCATAAAAATAAATGCGAATTATTGGATAGGATCCCGTGATTTCTCTGCTTTTCACCTTAACATGTTGTAAATACTTGTGTGTGTGTGAGAGAGAAAGAGTCCGATATGGTTATGATTCTTCTCAGAACCCAATCTTATGTTGTGTTAATGCAAAAGGCACAAATGGCAAAAACATGTAAAAATCAGAACTAATTGGGCCCAACCCTGCTCAATCAGGGTCAATTAGAGCCAGGTTAGATTGGCATGACCCCAACAGGGTTGGCTTGGGCTTGGGTTGTGTTTTGGGACTAAGGTTTGGGTTAGGTTGTCATGAACCCAATAGGTGTCTTGAATTGTGTTCCACTTCGTAATTTTAGTTGTGTATTAATCATTTGATCTGTTAGTGCTTCTTCTTTTGATTTTGTTTTATTAGTATTTTTTAAATACATAAGACACAAATGGCAAAAATATGTGAAAATTGGGGCCAATTAGGCCCAACCTGGCCCAATCAGGATCAACTAGGGCCTGGTTAGATTGGCAAGAACCCCATAGAGTTGGGCTTAGGCATGAGTTATGGGCTTGGACCAAGTCCGACAATGTTAGGTTGAACTTGAGTTGAGTTTTGGAAGGGAGGATTGAATTAGGGTTTTAAGAAACCCAGTTCAACATGGGTTTCTTTCACCCAAACCAACCCATAGAATAAAATCTATGGATAAATCCCTAAAAAGGTTCTAAAATGTAGGGTATTATAATTACTCTCCAAGTTATTCCTTTATTTTTTTATTATTCATTTTTTTAACTATACATGCCTGCCTAATTGCATGATTTGAACTTGCTTGCGTCTTTTAGAGTGGCTGACTTCTCATGCTAATGCCGGGTACTCATCAAGACAAAAACTTGTCATAGACGTTGTTTATTGGGATCCATGTAAGGGTCATGTGGCTCATGCATGTGCTCTGTATGAAAAAGCTATGAACAATATAAATAGAAAAAGCTATGAACCATATAAATAGTCAGATCCAATATGGATACGACGCAGACTTAGGATCCACAAGATCTGTTTTTGGCTACCAACCCAATGGAGGATGTCTCCGCAGTTTAGTGACAACCTAGCCACTGCAGTCTTATCTATTTATCAAAAGGAGGTTAATTCGGGGAAAGAAACCCTAAAATACTGTTAAATCATCCTATACTAATATGTCAAACTTCAAACAGAGTCTAAGAAAACTAGGATTTCACTCAATTAGACGTCTCTTGAGACCACCAAATTTTACAAGATAACTTACCTCAGATTATGTTCTCCACAAAAAGTTAGAGAAAATAAAAAATGCATGAATCCAAACTCAGAAATATTTCAACTACAACAAAATACACTTGTAGCTAGGGATACTTAACTACGATTTAAAATACTTGTATAGGTTGCTTTGAATCTATCAAGTTTGTATAACTTCACATATGATAACAAATTCTAAGCTTCAGAAATCAAACCTGACAACACCGGCTGAAAACTGTCATTTTGAGAGGCTGAAACTGAAAGCAATTGTTGAATTGAGAGGAAACAAATCTTAAGTATGTACCAACAGCTTCACTATTCTTGATACGAAGAGCAGATTTGCAGAATACGAAACTGAGTAACCTGTTATGAATCTGATATGAGAATGTGAACTTCAAATACCAGATTCGAGATCTGAAACTTATTGGGTTCTCTCGCTCTTTTGGTTCCCTCTTCTTTTTCTTCTCTCACACTGTTTCTCTGTTTGGAAGAGGGAGAGTTCGGCTTTTCTTTTTCTCTCTCCTTTTCTTATATGGGTCTTCTTATATTTATCTCTCTCCTCCTATTTAGGGACAACACTCCTCCGTCTCCTACTTCTTTACTTCTCTTTTTCCTCTCTTCTATATTCTCTGTAACTCGCCAGTCCCTCTTTTCTCTCCTTTCACCCTTTACTTGTTTTTCTCTCTTATCTCCTATTTTCTCTCCACCTCACTCCTTGTCCAGTTGTGCTTGCTTATTCTGTCTTCTTTTTTATTTATTTTTTTCGTTAGAACGGTCCCTCTTTCAAGAAAAAAATGGATCAGGCTTCTCTCCAACAATTGCATCCTTCAATGCTCCTTCAACGATCATCCAAGGGTTACAGGGGCTTGATCACACATCCCAACACCTGCCAATACATGGGATATTATGTCCAAACCTTTCCAACCTTTGGATGAGTCGTTGAAAAGTCATTGGTGTTGGAGAGGATCCCAATCTGAAAAGAATCCAATCGAACCGACTTGAATCAAGCGGATCGATATCGATCAACATGAAAACAGATATTAACCAATCAGGATCAAGATCGGCCAAAACGGATTCTCATATTTTAAACCGAGTTACTTTTGTTGGGGATTCTTTACTATATTAAACATATGAATAACCTATAGTGTTTAGAATACAAGAATCATCAACCAATCATAAAAGATTAATCATGGGTGTAATCCCTAAACCAAGAACAATAAAGTATCCCATCTTAAAATATATAACCACATAGATTTACTATATCTATAATAATCAATGGGACAACCATGACATGAACCATAAATGGGAATAAAGAAGTACCTGTGTCCCATGAACATAGATCATGAACCTCTGTCCCATGTGGTTAAACATTACTCCTATGAAGATGACAATGACGAACTACGCAAGTGGAGTCCATCTTCTGCAGCCTCTTACTCTAGGGTTTCCTTTCTTTCTGTGCACTTGCTCTTGTGAGAAAGCCGTGCTCCCCAAACCAATAAGGCATTAAAGTAAAAGTAATGGCTGCAGGGACCGTCAGTGTTCTATTTATAATAGAATCTCTAAAACCCTATTCCACTATCACAATGGAAAAAACTAGGAGTTTCTTAATCAGAGTGGGTCTATAATTGCTTGGGCCCAATTGATCAATCGATATCACTTAAGTCCACATAAAAATCCTAACAATTTTATTTTATTTTATTTTATTTTTAAGTTCTCGGGGTGTACTCTCTCTCCCTTATCCTCTCCCTATTTTCTCCTCTTCTTTTTTCTAACCACCAACCCTTTCTCCTTTTACTCCAAGGCAGCATCACACACAAAGCCCCCCTTTTCCTTTCTCCTATTTTATCTTATCTTTCACTTTTGAGAAAGCTTTTGGGTTGTGGGAACTATAGTTTCCTTGAGGCATGGTTTGAGCCTTATTGCGGAGCTCCGTAGTAGTTGAACTTCGCAAGATCTTTATCAAAATCTTGCTAAAATCTACCTTGTAGGTTGGCCGAAACAACATATGGCATTGGTTAGTGAACTAAACAAATATTCTACATGGTTTATTTTAAATAAAAGAAATTGACTTGGTTCTTGATTGAAACCAGTCACCTTGACTTGCTACTATTGAAACTATTGAACCACTCATGCTTAAGCCAAAATCAACTTTAGTCAAAGCGTGCCTCACCGGTCTCACTATTAGGGCACTAAGGACAACCATAACCCATTAAAGATCATATAAATTAAATGAAACTAAAATTAATGATAAATTCATTGCATATGCCAGAGGACACTAAAAACATGAAATCTTAAGCACACGCCTTTGAATTTGAATACCTTATGCAGGAAAAATCAGAGGATCTGCTATTAAGATCTAAAATGTCAGATTAGCTGTATTTGATATAAATTTCCTTTTGTCCCAACCAAACCTTGTAGGAATTTGAGGCAGTTGGACACTATCTTTGTAAATCACTGCAATTATTTTTTTTCGTTATTTTGTTTTTATTTTTGTTTTTTCGTGATCTTGTTTTTCACCTAAAGTGGATGGAAGGACTATGCTGAATCTGGTGACTGACAGAAAGGAACAAACAACCACAGGAAGTCAGAGTGCAATTTCTTTCTCACATAAGTTTTTTACATTTTACATTTTATTATTTTTATTTTTATTATTCGATCTCTATTCCTTTGAATATGTGATCCCTATATAAATAATATCTTTTCAGGGCAACCATTGATGTTACTTGCATACTCCTTTCACTCTAGCAGCAGAAGGAACCCTCTCCCCTAAAAAATATAGGAGTGGAGGGTGGTTGTCCGCAATGCTGGCATTTGCTTTGTTAGATAAATCATTATGCCCTTTAAATAGTCTTTCGTAAGGTTATAATAAGGTTGAGTTGCGCTAAGTTTCTTAAAACGCTAGTCCAACCTTGAGTCCCATAGTTGGGCCCAAGCCTGCCCTGAACCCTAACTCAAGGTTTAAAACCTTCAACCCATGCCCAACGTTGCAAGGCTCAATCCAGGCTAGACCCCTCCTGATTGGCCCTGATCCAGGATTCCCATCTAGGTCCGGGTATACCCTGACCTTGACTTGCCATCAAGTGCCGGGTATACCTTGACCTTGACCCTGACCCTGACCCTGACCGTATAAAATATGAAATAACTAAAAATTCATTTGACTTTGCATCTAAATCCCTTATAATTGAAAGTAAAATAATTTAAATTAAAAAACATCATTAGATAAGAAATAGTTTATACAACCATGGTGGATAATGATTACCAAATTCAAAATATTGACCATCTAACACTTAAAAAATCAAGGAAAAAGATCAGGGTCGGGCAGGCCAAACCAGGGCGAAAAGTCAGGGTAAAAATTAGGGTTGAAGGACAGGCCACAGATATCAACCCTTACCCACTTTGACCCTGACTCAGGGCCAAAATTTTTAGGGCAAGGCTGCCTCTAGGCCAGAATTTTCGACATAACCCTATGCTGGCTCAGGCGTGTTCGGGCCACTAGGGCCAAACTTGCACCTCTAGTCTTTCAATAACTGTAATAGCTTCTTTAGAACATTTATGCTTAGTTTCTTGTCCTCTTGTTAGTTTCTTTTGCTCTTGTTTTCATCTATTGATGGGCAGAGTCATATAACTTTTTTTTTTTTGTTAACCAAGGTGTCCGGGCCAAAAGTCATACATTTTCTCTGCCTCCTCTTTGCCAAAAGTAAATTAAACGAGGAGATGTAAGATATGTTTTGGGGATGCAAGATCAACAAAAGAGTTTGGAGCATCAATGTTTCGGCCACCTACCTTGTGATATTGTTTGCGAAGATGAAGAATGGGTTTTACCGGAAAGTTTTCATATTTATCTATTTTTAATATCTGGATATTTGCATATCACAAGAAAGAGGGGGGGGGTGAGGAAAGAGGCATTTAGCCATCTCTTATTGTTAAAAGAAAGGGTAATCTTCCCTTAGTTTAAGGTATTTTCAAATTAAAAGATGTAAAAAGGAATGCACATTAAGTAAAGCATTATTGTAGGACCTAGAATTAATAGTCATATGTTATGTTGACATCTTAGTCATGGATACAACCAAAGAGCCACTTTCAGGTTATTTACCCAAATATTTTGTGTTGGGTTGCTCAAATGTAAATTTTGGAACAAAAAAAATTGTCCAGAAACAAAGAATAGAGTATTGAAAATTCAGGGTCATGCATGGATGGAGTACCACATGCATTCTTGCTGATATATGAGAAGGTATTTGATGATATATGTCCTCAATTTTTTACTCATGGCTAATCCAAACCATGAACAGTCTAATCAAAAGTCAGAATTGACACATCATCATTCGACTTGATACAATATGAATGGTAAATTGATCCCAAGAGAATGAGTTAGTTTTAGGCTGTGTTTGGTAATTATTCAGAAAAATATTTCCGACGTTTTCTGTTCTATGGGAACAAAAAAATGAAATAAAACGTTTGGTGTAAACTTATGCTCAGTTTGGTATCGTTCTAAAGAAATGTTTTTGGAGTTTTTTCATTCCATTGGAAAGAAAAATCAGAATAAAGTGTTTGATGCACTTATGGTCAGTTTCTGTTTTTTTGGAACAAAAAGTGAAAAAAAGCAAAAAACTGAAAAAATGAGATGAGACGGAACTTCACTTCCTAGTTTTGTTCCATTTTACAAAAAAAGGAACTATTGTTCCCGAAAAAAATCTAAAATTTTGAAACACCATTTTTCCATTTTAAAATGGCATTTTGACACAGAAACTGAAATTTTCGTTTTTGACTTGGAATGTTGTTTTTGGAACAGAACGATACCAAACGGAGCCTTAGTGTTTTTCTGTTTTTTTAAACAAAAAGGGGGCAAAAAAAAAAAAAAAAAAAAAAAAAGCTAGAAGCGCAAAATGATGGAACAAGGAAACCTTATTCTGTCATTTTAGTTTAGTTTCAAAAAAAAAAAAAAAAGAAAAAAGAAAAGAATAAATAGGGTAATTGTTCCTTAAACAAGTTAACCAACCACCAAATTTTTTTTTTTTAAACGATATTTTGATCCAGAAACTGAAAATTCTGTTTTTGATACGAAACGTCGATTCTGAAATTGAATGACTACCAAACGCAACCTTAATATTTTCTTTTGAAACAAACAGTTCAAGAGTGAACCCCCTCATCCCCCAACCCTAATTAAACATCGTAAAAATTTGGAAGCCCATCTGTCACATTTACTTTAGATAATATAAAAAAATCCATTTCAAATAGCATAAGCGTGTTAATTACTCACATTACCCCCCATAATGTTAATCATGAGATTAGCTTGAAGACAAAAATAATTCACCATCACCTAACACATGGTATTATACAAATGTAAATAGTTTTGTCACCATATGAATGTTTGAGAAATGTTAAGATTTACTATTAAAAAACATTTTCAAACCTAAAAAACTAAAGTTTTATGATATGAAAAATCAAGTTTTAGGGAGAGATTAGTATTATAGGAATTAGGAAATACGGGAGACAACGGCTATAAGGGTAGTGATGAGGGAAGCGATATCAAGTGGTAGGTGGCCGTAAGGAATGAAGAAGGAGTTGGGATTGGAACAATTGTACTGGAGGAGGCCTCAACTGTAGGAGACGACATTAGTTGTATATTGATTGTTTGGGTCTTTTCGTAATATCTATTTTTTTTTTTTTTGGTAGAATTGTAATATCTAAACTCAATTTGGATAATTTTGTAAACATGAAGATTATGTAGGTAATTTTGTTAACCCAAACCCAATTTATGAGTTATCTAATAATTTCTTTTTAAAAAAAAAAAATAAAAATCTGTATTGTATATATCTTTTGACTTTTGGGAATCACACCCTCCCCATTTTCTATCTAGCTCTCTTTTTTTAAGACTCATGTACTACTTCTCTCTTGCATTCTAATCGAACTTAATGAAGTGTGTTCAGCAAAAAAAAAAAAAAAAAAAAAGGTTTGTTTCTAAGACTTTTCATCTTTTATATTTATTTTTGTATTTATATCTAATATTCTTTCTTTTAAGAAAAATGATCATAAAAATATATGAACAGGAAGGCATTGATAAGATAACCAAAGCAGTTCAAAACATCTACCAAGTCCCTTATTCTTTAAATTTTTAAACAAAAAAAAAGTTTCTCCAAAAGTGAAAATAGAGCAATAAAAACTTAAAAACTCAGGCATGTAGGTAGGCATGCTAATCCAAATCATGTAAAATGCACCCATGACAAAATGATGATGAACCTCTCCGATAAATTTATCGCATTTTAATTGAACAATGTAAAAATTTAGAAACCCATCTATAACATTTGCATTTGATATATAAAATAAAAGAGAGTCATTTCTTAAGTATAAAATATACTAATTAGCCTTAAAAAAAAAAAAAACCCATTATCCCCTATAATGTTAATCATAAGATTAGCTTGAAGGCATAAATTAGGTATCAGGTACCTAAACCATCTCCCTCCTACCAAATTGGGGTGAACTAGATGGGCACATATAGATAGGAAAGCAAATAATTTGAAGAAAAAAAATACAATATGGTTATCTTCCAGTTGAAACACACTGTTGGTTCAACCTTGTTAGAAAAAAAATCTGTGAAATATATGTAGTTTCCTCTAAGTCAAGTGCCGAGAGAAAGAAACCAATACATTTGTCAATAATAGCATTTGATCACTCAAAGTCCTCTACCTTGATCCAACATTTACCCTTTGTATTTAACATGAATATGTAGAACATATTAGTTTTGGACAAATTTGAATCAACAAATATACGATACGTTATAACCATCAACAACTCTCCAAGACATTCCACCAAATAAATAAACCTCTTCCTTCAAGTGAAAAAGCCAGGTTCTTTGGCTGTCGGTGGTACAATGTTACAACTTGTTACTTTCGGATGAGGTCCTAAATCCACAGTTATGAGATTAAATCCCCGAATAATGGCATACAATTTTCCATGGTAAAAAATAATGTCTTTAGTCTCGAAATTTCCAATGGCAGTCCACTTCTCATCACCTCCTCTATAGAAGGCTAAACATTTTCCACAATAAATCGCTATGACCACAAAATTGGCAGCGGTAGGAGGTGACAACAACATAGTCTTGCGGATGTAGTTGTATAATGAGCCAAATTCATACAACTTACATATAACTCTTTGACGGTGGGCAGGAAGAGCAGCTTTAGGTGGCAATTTTAACTTGAAAACTTTGTTATGGGAGAGACTGAAAAACACATCATGATGATTCTCCGAGGAGGAAAGCATTAGCAATGGGAGTTGAGGTGGCATAATTTTCTTGGCAGATGTGGCAATCGATTTCTAGGACTTAAATACCGAACTAAAGCAATGGAAGTCCAACATCCAACTTGCTTATGATAAACATCTTGATATTCTCCGGAAGTGCAACTATAATATTCTTGACAACATGGCAGTTAGTGATGCTATTCGTACTGTATCTAGTTGAGCAGAGAGCAATAATATTGCAATCGTTGGGAAGGGTAGCCATGCTAACTTGCAAATAACCACATGTACCACTGTTTTGTAGAAACGCAATCCTAAAATGATGCAGAAGATAATGGAAAAATAAGAACAAGTAATGTACACAGATTTTACGAGATTCGGCAAGATTGCCTACGTCCCCGGTGAGATGAGATCCTACTTCACCATCAATGGAGAATAGGGTTACAACGCTCGTCCTCACACCTCTCAATATTGTTTGCACTACTAAGAAAGAAACGCTCGCTGCAAATATATAGCGAAAAAACCCTAATCCGAAAAGTACACAATTGCCCTCAAGTAAAAAATTCGAGCTGGGGGCTACACCCCCTACACCTTTTGCTATGCAGGGGGCCTCCTGCCCCCCTTGCAATCCCCACGGTCCGTTAACCGGCTAGTGGGACCACTGTCCTGCCTATCGAGGTGCTGCACCAATACTCCCTAGATTATACTCTGACGGAATACAAGACATCATACACCAACATGTTTGGGAGTTTAAACCTACATAAAATCATCCATAAGGAGAAGGGAGCCTCAGAGACCAACTATGAACTTTAATAGTTATTGATTTGTACAAGTAAAAGCAACAATCCGAAGAACAAACCCTAAAATTGCACAACCATAACACCCATCTTAATTTAATACATAAAACAAGTAAACCAACAGGAAGATGAACACTAACCTGTAGAATGAAATCAAAAACACAGTCGAGTACTGATTGTGACTAGTAGGGTGTTAAAAAACCGATAAGGGGAGTTATCTCACTGTTCCCCTTGAGCCAATCCTGCCATTGTTCTAGGCTTCCAACTTTTTTCCCTTCCCCTATATATATTATACACAGACATACGCTTTTGTTTCCTTTCTCAGTAACTTGTAGGATTTAACTTGGATTGAAGGATTCCCAGGTCTAAACTGACTTGTTTCCTTTCTCAACAACTTGTAGGATTTAACTTGAATTGCAGGATTCCTAGGTCTAATCTGATTCTAATACAAAATACTCCATTGAGTGGCAGGATTGCAGGATTCCCAGTTCCCTTGGTTTCAACCTTACGTAATTGTCTTCATTTCTCATTCTGTATACAAAATTATTCTCTTTTGGTCTGTCAATCTTTGATTCATCATTTTTTTTTTCTTGATTTCATGGTTCAATTACAGATTACAGGTTAAGAAGTTTGTCCTTTCAAGAAATTTTGATTTTAGTAATTATGGGAATTATTGGATAGGATCCAAGAATATCCTAGTTTTTATGTGGAAGGGGGGAAGCTGTTGGTCTTTGGTCCATGGTAGTGATCATAGGCCCTAGGACAAGCCTCTGTACGGTAAGCAGTGCTTCCGCAGGACCAATGGGTAATAGTGGACATTCCAAGACTTGAACCCACAACCAACCGACTCGAACGGTGATGGGTTGAGGGTATTTTCACCACTAAGCTACCAACTCCATCGACAAAACCTCAAATTCAGAATCGTAGTATAAAGAACTTAAATTTTGAAATCGGCAACTGTAATTCTACTAACCTGATAGATTTCCTTAAATCAATTCGATTCTTTACTAATGAAGACTTTGATGTAATTCATATGTGAACCAGATCTGAGGGGTTTTTTCAATACTTCAGTAACATGCAACATAGATCTATAATTCTACATGTTTTTAGGTATCGGGATCAGATCGGCAAATGGTTGACACTTGATTGATATTTTATCAATGGTTCCAAGACAGTAGAGGGAAGATGACCAAAAAAAACCACTTTATCTTTTTTTTTTTTAATTAGAAAAACCCCCTTTATCAGTATTTTGAAAGTAAAACTGTCCGATCCAACTTGATACATTCAATCCGTAACAGTACCAAATCTCTCTCTCTCTCTCTCTCTCTCATATGAAATAGCCTCCGTTTGTGACTCTTTATTTCTTTATTGGTGAGTTCCCTATTTCGCTTAATCAAATGACTCTTATTATTTTTTTCTTTTCCTTTTTGGCCTTTTAACCAAACCGGATTAGGTTTTTGTGAAATCAATCACCCCTACTAACAAATAAGAGTGTGGCCAATCATATTCTACACTTCCGGATCTAAGCATGTAATACATATATAAATGTAAAATTACCAAAAATGCAATATCATCCTGTGTACGTCCATGCATCTCCTTGATATGCTTCACACCCTCTTGGTAGTCCTGAATTAGTCACATTATCCCCATAAGACTAGCTTGAAGACATAACTCAGATACCCATCTCAACACTTGCTTGAAGACAAACTCAGACACCCATCTCAACAACTGCACCCCTAACCCCCCCCCTCTCTACCAAATTGGTGTGAACCAGATGGGCAGATATAGAGAGGAATGCGAATAGTTTAAAGAAAAAAAATCTATGTTCTCATCTTTCAATTGAAACACGCCCAAATTCTGGCAAATTGGAAGTCCAAACTCGTTAGGATATTCATCTGTGAAATATATGCAGTTTCTTTTAAATCCAAAGTAGTCAAGTGCCGAGAGAGAGAGACTAGTACTTTTGTCAATAAATAGCATTTGATCACCCAAGTCCTCCACCTTGATCCAACATTTGCCCTCTGTATCTAACTTGAATATCTTGAACATAATAGTATTGGACAATTCTGAATCAACAAATACACGATATCTTATAACCATCAACAACTCTCCAAGACATTCCACCAAATAAGTGTACCTGTCACTACAAGTGGGAAAGCTAAGTTCTTCTTCTGCTGGTGGAGCAATTTTACAATTTTCTGAATTTGGATGAGAACCCAACTCCTCTACAGTTATAAGGTTAAATCCCCAATCAATTGCATAAACTTTCCCATTGTAGAAAATAATGTCTTCAATCACGAAATAGTGATTTTCAATGACAGTCCACTTCTCATCACCTCGTCTCCAAAAAACTAAACAGTCTTTACAATAAATCGCAATTACCACACAATCAGCAGCAGTAGGAGGTGACAAGAATATAGTCTTGCGTATGTAGCTATAGAATGAAAGATGAGTAGGAAGAGTAGGTTTAGGTGGAAGTTCAATTAGATCCTTGGTAAATGGATTCAAAAGGAAATAGCATCCCAACTTACTCACCATTAATAACCATCCCCAGTTAGACCCACAACACCAACCACCATCGACTTTAGGCGGCAATTTTAACTTTAGAACTCTGTTATGAGAGAAACTGAAAAACCCATCATGATGATCGTCCGAAGAGGAAAGCATTAGCCATGGGAATTGAGGTAGCATTATTTTCTTGGCATCAGCGGCAATCGATTTCCAGGACTTGCATACTGCACTAGAGCAATGGAAGCTTAACAAGTCCAACTTGCTTATGATCAACATCATGATATCGTCTGGAAGTGCAACAATAATATTCTTGTCACCATCGCAATTAGTGAGGCTATCCATACTGTATGTAGTTGAGCAGAGAGCATTAGTATTACAATCGTTGGGAAGGCAAGCCAAAGTGATATTAAAATGTCATAAAACTGAGAAGAAGAAGGAAGCCTCAGAGACCAACTATGAACTTGAATAGTCATTAATTTGTACAAGTAAAAACAGCAACCCGAAAGAACAAACCCTTAAATTGCACATCCATAATCATTGATTCCAATAACACCCAGCTCAATTAAAACATAAAACAAGTAAATAAACCAACAGGCTAGAAGAAGAACATACAGACCTGTTTAATGAAATTAAAAACACACATGTACACTTGAGTACTAGTTGTCAATAGTAGGGTCACCCACAAGGATTTTATGATCTACAAGGGGAGTTACCTCACTCTTCCCCTTGATCCAATCCTTACTTCAATTTTCAGTGAAAGTTGAATGATTCTCATTCAACCTTGGTATGATCTGATTCATGTGGTCCTGGGGTCAATTTGGACTCACGGGACTAGTCAAGCCTAAGACCCGAATACCCATCGTTAACAAAGAAAAAAAAAAAAAAAAAAAAAAAAAAAAAAAAAAAAAAATTCCCGCCTTCATTCTAGACTTCTAATTTCTTTCCCTTCGTCAGTATATGAACTGATTTGTTTCCCTTCTCAACAACTTGTAGGATTTAACTTGGATTGCAGGATTCCCAGTTCCCTTGGTTTCATCATTGAATAATTATCTTTTATTTCTCATTCTGTATAAAAAATATTCCCTATTGTGGATCGGTTGATACAAGAAATTTTGATCATAAGAATTATGGGAATCATTGGATAGGATTTGAGAATTTCCCTAGTTTTTATATGGACGGGGAAGCTGATGGTCTCTGGTTCTTTGGTGCAAACGAAAATTGCAACATTTAAAGCGGTATGCAAAGCTTTGCAGACTCTTCAGAGACATTGCATAGTCATTAATTCATACAGTAAATAATAAGAAAACCTTAAATTCAGAATCACAGAGCATAAAGAACTTAATTTGAAAACGGTCTACTAACCTGATTTCTGAACAATCTGGAAAAATAAATTAAGTGATTTCCTTTCACTTTATCCTTGATCAAATCACAATGAAATCCTGATGAAGAACTGAACAGCAAGATGCGGCAGTAACGATTCTTCTTCTTTCTTCTCTCTGTCTCTTTCTCTCTCTCTTTGATTTTCTCCTTAACATGCTTTATATACTTGCGTGAGAGAGAGAGAGAGAGAGTCACATATGGCATATAATTTTTCTACCCAATCTTACCTTAACCTTTTTTTGGTAAGAGCAATCTTAACTTACTTTGTAAAAATCTTTTCGTGTGGGTTGAATTTTAGTCCAACAGATTTCCTGAAACTTTAACCTGAATTAACCTTGGTTCGATGACCAATTAAATCAAAATTGATTTGATCCTTGATTAAACCAATCAACTACTTGCTGACCAATTAGCGGTGTAAAACAGCCCGAATGTGCCCTGGCCCACCCTGATCTCAAAATAAGGCCTGGGCCAAGATTTCTAACCTTGAGAACCGGTTAGAGTTGGGCAAGGTTAGGCTTGGGTCGAGGCCTAGGCCCAGCCTGCCCTAATTTTAACCTTGATGTATATGAATATAATTTGAAGTTATCATCCTATTCTTTTTATCAAAATAATAAAATTTGGGTCATCGATTCTTATTGTTAGGTGTCTTGAACATTTATTATCGTGTTGCATTTCATAATTTTAATTAAAAAAAAAAAATTAATGCATAAGACACAAATGGAAAAAACATGCAAAAATTAGGGTCAATTAGGCCCGACCTGGCCCAATCAAGGTCAATTAGGATCAGGTTGGGTTGGCATGAACCCGACAGGGTTGGGCTTAGGCATGAGCTCGATAGGGTTAGATTGGGCAGGATTGAGTTTTGGGGACTGAGAGTTAGATTAGGGTTTTAAGCAACCTAACCCAACTAAGACTTATTTCACCTCTAGACCAACCCATTTAATTGAACCTCAAGCAAATTGGGCCAAATAACTTTGAACCAAAATAGAATCTATGGATCATATTACCGATAAAACTACAACACTATTTCACTCACAAATGTACACTTCATATTATGATTTAAATACTTTGTACCTCAAATTATCAATTGATCATTTATACCTTAATAGGTAAACCCCTGTAAAGGTTTCTGAAATTTTGGGGTATTACAGTTACTCTTCAAGTTATTCTTTTTTTTTTTTTAAATAATTTTTCTTGGTTAATGGAGAATTAAATTGGTGGACAGGCATAAAAATATAATTAGGCCTTGGTACATGGGGATGTATTTTCTCAAAAGTATATTATACAATTCTAAACGCTTTCATTGTAGCTAGATATATTATTCATTTTCTTTAACTACACATGCCTAGTTGCGATGATTGGAACTTGCTTACGCCTCTTAGAGTGGCTGACTTCTCATGCTAATGTCAGGGTAGTCATCAAGAATGGAACTTGCAATAGTCATTGTCTCGAAACCATATATGAAAAATAGTCATGAAAATCGAGTCCGGTGAATCTTCATGTACATGAATGTACATGAACATCTCTGGTCCGTGGATATAGCATCTATTTTCTTTCTCCTCATTTAATAGATGCCATATCCACAGATCAAGGACATTCACGTACGTGAAGATTCACCGCTCTCGTGACAACCTCGAACAAAATGGTTTGTCTCCTTTCCCTAGATGAATGGCATCTTAAATACTCTCGAATTGGGAAGAAATACTCCTAATGATTGTCCATGGCAGAGTCGGTTATTCCTATCACATTGAAGCCAAGTTTGGCTCATTTTAAACCCCAGATCTGCCGTCAAGAATTTGGATAAGATTCACATTTCTCTGGTCTAATGAATACATAATCTAGTTTTTTTATAATATGGTCCAATACACTTGAGAAGCTTAATCCCCTTTAGTTTCATCTGTAGATTCTTCTGAAGTAATGGAGGATGTCTCCACAACTTTGCCAAAATTGATTTCTCTTAATTATCTATAATATATTTTTTCATGGTGCTTTCTATCTCCTTTTGCGCTGATAAGATTTGGTGTTTCTGTCAAACAGAACTGTTTCTCTTCCCACTAGCTATCTCATAAGTCTAGCGGTCATCCCACTGTCTTGTCAATTTATCAAAGGAAGTTGCTTAAGAAAAACCTGAAATGTTGTTAAATCATCTAGTGCAAATCAGATTTGTTTCAGAACAATAACTCATCTCAAAAAATAAGAAGAAAAACAAATCACAATAACTCATCTCAAACAATAAGAAGAAAAAAAATTCTAAAAGCTAAAGAAAAGTGAAAAGATCAAAGATGCAGAGACAAAGAAATTAACACAAACCATACAAACACAATTGAGAACTAGAAACATCATACTAAACACTAATGCAACCTAAGGAAGAGACTGAATGGCATCAAGAATAAGTTCACCAGATGCATATATGAACAAGTAATCTTATACATGTATTTATGAACAAAGAAATGAGATTCAACACTAATGTAAAGTGATCATATATCAGATTCCAGTAAGATTAGTTTAGAAAACTTAACCTCCATCTACTCTGACAACAATATAATATTACTCAACCAAGAGCTAAATGATATGTTAATGAAACAATGAATATAAAACTCTATTCAGTGAAAGACCAGCGGAGAAAAGAATATAGGAACAAGAAAATATAGAGAAAATAATAAGAGAAAATTGCATTGCCACCCCCTGAACTTTGGTCCTTATTCAACGTCATCCCCTGGACTTTTCGAAACGTCAAAGCCACCCCCTAAAAATTCAAAATATTCCAAATCGGTCCCTGCCGTTAGCTGACCGTGTTAAATGAATGAAAACCTGTTAGTTTTTTTACAATATACCCAAAATACCCCCACCTATTGTGAGAGGACAATATTGCCCTCTCTTTTATTTGCTTCTTCTAAACCCATCTCCCATCTCCCATCTCCCATCTCACTCCTCTGACTCATTCGGTCGACCAAGAAGAAGAAGAAGATGGTACAGTAACCAGCAACTCGATCCATCCCTCCGGCGTGCGATTCTCTTCCCTCCAGCATGTAAACCTCTCCCCCCTCCGGCGTGCGAACCCCTCCCCCCTCCTAGCGCCCGGTCTCTTATCTCTGCCCCCTGTGATAGTGTTCGACTTCCACTCTTCTCCCTCTTTCTTCCTCTATTTTTCCCTCTCTTTCCCCACCAACAATTTCTCCTCCCTAGCCTCCCTATTTGGTAGGCAACTTTCCCACTGCAATATTGTCATACGGTTCCTTCAACTTGTGTTCACTTTTGACATGGACACTGGTATGTTTTTCCACTTGAATATAGATGTGATGGGTTTCTTTCATAATCCAGAAGACACTTGCCATATGGCCAAAATGAAAATGATTGCAGATAAGAATAGAACATCTTATGCTTAATATTTATTTAATATTGAATTAACTATACTATTCTGATATTTCCAAAGGTTTAATGAAATCCTTTTCATACGGAGTTTGATATGTGTTTTAGTTCATTTGGATTGGTCGAGCTCTTGTGGGGATATCTTTTTCATTGAAATCCTTTTGATTCAGTAGTTTGACATGTGTTGGTTTTTTTTTATGCCAGAAAGCATTTTGGAAGATCACATCACACTTCTGATTCAAGATGTTGAAGAAATTTTTTAAGTTTGTCCTGTAAAGCAGGATTTGGTGGTTGATCTTCTGTTCTTTTGTCTCTAAGATCTTGTCGAAGGAAACAAATTTTATTTTTCCTTGAATTGAGCTTTGTTAAGGCTAATTGTTTGAGAAGGTTTACTTCTCTTTGGATCGGTTTGTTTCAGAATTCAACTGTAACTGTTTGTCTTAGAATGTTGGCAACTAGACCATTTGAATCAACAGAGAAATTGATAGATTAATGTTAAGAAAGGTGTTCAAAAAATTAGTGTCTGATTAATATCTTTGACTATGATAGAAGTAGTTTTGACAGTTGACACAGCTACCTTTGGTATTTAATATGTGCGTTGAATAATTTGTAATTGATTCTTAGTTTTTATCCATTGCTGAACTAGGACTCTTAGGAGTCTTCTCAAAACATTTGGTTGGAAAGATCCTCACCGCTATGAAGTTGAGATCTGTTCCAGAATCAACAAGAATTATCAGTTATACTGAGCAAGTTTTGTGATCCATTCTGCACAGTTGCAGTGGGAAAGTTGCCTACCAAATGGGGAGGCTAGGGAGGAGAAATTGTTGGTGGGGAAAGAGAGGGAAAAATAGAGGAAGAAAGAGGGAGAAGAGTGGAAGTCGAACACTATCACAGGGGGCAGAGATAAGAGACCGGGTGCTAGGAGGGGGGAGGGGTTCGCACGCCGGAGGGGGGAGAGGTTTACATGCTGGAGGGAAGAGAATCGCACGCCGGAGGGATGGATCGAGTTGCTGGTTACTGTACCATCTTCTTCTTCTTCTTGGTCGACCGAATGAGTCAGAGGAGTGAGATGGGAGATGGGAGATGGGAGATGGGAGATGGGTTTAGAAGAAGCAAATAAAAGAGAGGGCAATATTGTCCTCTCACAATAGGTGGGGGTATTTTGGGTATATTGTAAAAAAACTAACAGGTTTTCATTCATTTAACACGGTCGGCTAACGGCAGGGACCGATTTGAAATATTTTGAATTTTTAGGGGTTGGCTTTGATGTTTCGAAAAGTCCAAGGGATGGCGTTGAATAAGGACCAAAGTTCAGGGGGTGGCAATGCAATTTTCTCAAATAATAAAGAATGTACATGTCTCATATTTCTCTTTCTTCCATGAATATTCGGCTTCAATTTAAACAAGACTTCCTACGTGGGAAACCCCATAATAGTCCAATCTAGCTTATCCAAAACTTTTAAATTCCTAAAACTTTGATTTTTAGGTTTAATAGATAAACTCCTTAACAGTAACATCCCACCATTTCTCGAACATTCATATCGTGATAATACCATGTCATAGTACAGTTGCACCATTGTTGAGCTCCCACACATCAGAGAGCCTTTCATCAAGGAAAAAATTAAATATCCACACTCAGCTTCGGAATCAATTACATGGGAGATATATCCCATGTTGTTCGAGGCGGTAAGCATTTTTCTATCAAGACATCCGAAGGCATCTCCAATACGTCTTCATGAATCTATACCTAGAGTGTACATCAAGACTCCCACTCGATAATTTGACAAACTTGTATTTTTTTACATTGGCATTATTAATGGCCCCTTAACACTACAAGAAAAGTGGTCAATGACAGTACTTGAGTGAAGGCCTTTGGCGGCGTTTCCTGCAAATGCCGTTAAATATAAACATTCAACGGCGTTTTCCAACAAAAGTCGTCTTTTATAACACAATAAGCGGCATTTTGTATAAACCGCTGCTTTAAATTATATACAGTGGCATTTATTACCAAATGCCGCCGTATATATGAGTATTTGGAGGCAATTATTGGAAAAGGCTGCAGTATATAATTCTATTGGTGGCGCTTATTTCATAACGCCGTGGTATATAAGACTATTTGAGGTGTTTAGTAATAAATGCCGCCGTATATATGAGTATTTGGAGGCATTTATTGAAAAATGCTGCAGTATATAATCCTATTGGCGGCGTTTATTTCATAACGCCATCGTATATAATACTATTTGAGGCGTTTGGTAATAAATGCCGCCGTATATATGAGTGTTTGGAGGCATTTATTGGAAAATGCTGCAGTATATTCACGGCATTATGATATAACGCCATAGTATATAAGAATATTTGAGGCGTTTAGTAATAAATGCCGCCGTAAATATGAGTATTTAGAGGCATTTATCGGAAAATGTTGTAGTATATAATCCAATTGGCGGCATTTATTTCATAACGCCATGGTATATAAGACAGTTTGAGGCAGTACATAATCCTATTGGCGGCATTTATTACCAAACGCCAAATATTTGAGGCATTTAGGAACAAATGCCTCCTTATATATGAGTATTTACTGTACACATAATAACATTGAGGGCATTTCCTACTAAATGCCATAATTTATAAAAAAATAATAATAATAATAATAAAAAATAAAAAAAAATTTAAGCTTTTCTTGATAAAATGCCCCTATGAATTATAATACAATGAGAAAGGTGAAATCATATTTGTGGCGTTTACTATTACATGTAGTAATAGAATATATAATATAGTGTTTATGTTTTAATATCATTGAATATCTGTCTTTTTCCACTCAAAAAATCGAGCTCTATTCCCTTCACACTCCTTCATTCTTATAACCTTTGCACGTTCTTATATTCCCTCTATCAAATCTTTCTCACCACTCCTTGCCCGCTCTTCCGTTCTCCCTCGTTCTCTCTCTCTCTCTCTCTCTCTATACACTAGTCGACCAAAATGCCCTTATTAAGTTATCATAGAGAAATCATGTCATGGAACAAACATATATTAATTTTGTTGTTTTTCCAATAAAGAATCGAAAGGTATTATTGGTATTCCCTAATTAAATTTGTGAGGAATTCAGAAACTGACATATGCCCTTAAACCCTCGCTTCTCTCGCTTGTTGCCTAGCCCCATACCATGTATTGTCCTCAATTTCAACCATAATCTGTAGGAGACCAATATACTTAAATCGACTTCTCTCTCTCTCTCTCTCTCTCTCGCTCATTTCCCAACCTCATAGAAGTGGGAAAGAACTCCCTCATCTAGAGAGTTGCAAGTGTCAATTTAGTTGCGAGCAACAGGTAAATCCCCTTTACTCGACTTTGTTTCTCAATTATTTCTCCATTTTGATACCCAAATTTGTGTCATGTGATGCCCTGGCTGTAGAAAAACAGATAAACCCCTTTTATTTTTATTTTTAAGAGAGGATTCCCTAAAGGCAGCATGAATTCTGCACCAACACAAAGGCTAACGGGAGCGCTTACGAAAGCATTAAATGTGTTCCACCCCTAATTTTAAATATAATTAGGTGTAACCCCCTCGTTTTGAAAAAAAAAAAATTTGTACTTCCCCCCACTTGCATAACGAAATCACAAATAAATCTATTTTGTTAGTTGAAAAATCAATTAGTGGTGACATAAGGGTCAATATTTACTAAATGGCTAAAATACCCTTAAAGAAGGGTAAACTTACCATGCTACCCTTCATTGCAGATACCCTTAAATCAAGATGAAATCAATTAGGGATTCTACATCTTCGTTGCTAATCCTTCCTTCTTCGACGAATGCAAATTGACGAATGCATTGAATCTCATTCAAAGAAGCTTCGATGAAGGCTATTACTATCTCTTCAACTAGCCAGTTTATTCGGATCTTTGGAGTACCAGATCTTGCATTTCTTTGGAGTACAAAGGTTGAATGGGTGTGATTGCAGGCTGATGAGTGGTGATGTTGGTGATTGCGATGACTTGTGCTGCATCAATGATGCTTAAGCTAATGGCGGAATGATGCACAGGCCGATATGTGGTTGGCGCTACTGGTGACAGGCAACGACCAGTGTTGCGATGGAGGATCGTGACGGAATGGCAGTAGCTATAGGGCAACAATCATCACTAGTCAGATTCAGACCATTGTTGCATTTCTATATAATAACCACCACTGTTATTATATAGAGGGACATAATAGGGTGAAAAGTGTAAACCCCGAGGGGTTAGCGCAGATGGCTTGGAGGGGACACGGTACTCTACCTCAAGAAGCAAGGTCCCGTGAACAAACTTTCGCAATTGCACCTAATTTCTTGGGGCCACTGCATGAGAGTTTCCATCTCGGACTGACCCGGTCTTGTGTAAGTAGTATCACAGTGACCCTAGGGAGTAGTTGGGTCAAAGATCTAGACACCCTGGGTATTACAAAAAAAATGGGTGAAAAGTGTCTTTTTCAATTTTAAGTTAATAATTAGGGCTATAACAGGGTCAAGTTGGGCCGGGATTTTAAAACCCTAAGCCAACTAGGTTCCCTTAATTTGCTGGGCCTAGGCCCAGCCCAAATCTGACTTGAGGCTAAAAAAATCTACCCTTACCTGCCCTTAGGGCAGGACCATGCTAGGTTGACCCTGATTAGCCCTCACATGGGCTTGGGTTTGGTTCAACAAATTCAATGATGTTGTCCTAGGCTACTTAACATCCATAGATGATATTTTGCGACTGACATGCTGCTGCAACTCCAACTAATTCCTTCATATTTTTATTTTATTTTTTTTTAATATTTGTTCATGGTCTATCATGGGAGTTTTCATAGCTCATTCTAGAATCATAACGCTTTCCTTTCCCCATTTTAATTTTTGATTTGTTATTTGTGCTGGTTTCACCAAAACTCACGCTCACTTGTAATTTGGCTCCGAATATCACTTTCTAAGTCATCTTCTCTTGGCTTGGTAGCACCATGGTTCAATTCGCTTCTTACCATTTGAGGTGGCAGCCACGGCTCTAAAATCCTAGGGTCAATCCTAGGTCCAACCCAACTCTGAACTGTGGTTAGTGTTTTTTAACCCTAACTTACCCTTCAAGTTAAAAATCTTAGCCCAAGCTATGCGAATTAGCTCAGAACGGGCTAGGGTGGGTTTAGGCTATCAGGTCACAATTACACCCGTACTGATGGCATTATGCATAAGGGGTGGAACATTAAAATCTTTCTTATATATATATATATATATATATATGATTTTTGCTATATCAAATCCCTATTTGATGTCATGTCTATGGCAACAAAGACCCATATAAAAGGTGTTTTAATTTAAATTACACCATTCGGGGGCAGATTATACATAATGCCTGCCATTGAAAATCTTAAAATATTGGGAGCGAGCAAAAATCCAATCTCCCGCTTTTTCTCTTTCGCGCGCTTTTTTTTACATCGACCCTCTCTCAATTTCTCTCCGATTCTCTTAATCCCTCTCAATTTCTCTCCCATAATTGAGCGATTCCAGCCAACCGTTAATCGTGGCTCCTTCCATCTCTCCAAAGACTCCTACTGTCGTCACACCTCTCTCTCTCTCTCTCGCTTGCTCAACTGTGAGATTATATACATTCAGCTCTCTTGATTTTCCCTTGTTCTCTCTCTCTCTCTCCCATCTCTGCAAAGATATCATGGCTCCTACCATCTCTCCAACGAGTCCTACTCTCGTCACACCTCTCTCGCTCGACTGAGATTATAAAGATTTTCAATTCGCTCGATTTCTCCCATGTTCTCTCTCTCCCTCTCTCTCTCTCTCTCCCTCTCTTGACTGAGAATTGAACCAGGTAACGTGTCTCTCTCTCTCTCCTTCTCTGTCTTTTCGTTGTCCACTTCAACCCCTAGTCCATGGACAACCTATTGATTTGGGTTTTCTTCCCAAAGCCCTAGAACCTTAAGATTAATCCCAACAGTGTTATTTATTTTTTGCTTTCATTTTTAGTTGAATATTTGTCTCTAACTATTGTTTGCTCATCTTGCGGGTATTTCCAGAGATCATATGTCTCAACCCAACAACACACGGCCAATTAGGTATGATTCTTAATTCTGATTTTGAGATTTTTTTTTGGTTGATGAATCTACCAATAAATCAAGTAGTTTCATGTTTAAGATATAACACACAATGTGTTGATATGGCTGGAACTTACATTGAACAAAATTCCCCATTAATTGTTCTAAAGCACTCATGTTTTATCCTTCCTAATTATGTCTCCATATTCTTGAGAGTGCGGGCTAATATCAGGCTGTATCCTTTGTATGCTGTGTTATTTGTCTACTAGATTAATTCCTTCCTAGAAGTATCTGTAGGACAGTCTAGTCCGGATTGTTAACTAATCAGATTTTCAGTTCCAATAGACACCTATATAGACATCCTCTGTATGCCCCTATCAAGGGGTCTGCTCCTGAGTTTCCATGATAAACTATATGAGTACAGGAAATAGGAACTAAACAAAGGCCTCTACTCTTCAAATCCAGCTTTGACTCTCCTTTATCTTTCCTTTCCAAGCTTCCCCAGGGGTTCTGAATCAAACCAAAAAAATAAACAATACTCTCATCTTTCTTCTCTTCAGTTAATGTATGTAATTCTAAGAGAGATACTTTGTTCAAATTTTCTCATTATACCTTGTTTACATTTGATTTCATATATGGGTCACTCAATAGTTGCAATAAAAGGAAACACAATGTTGTTAATTAGTCTTTCTTCAGGGGACTGCCTCAGTATAATGGTTCAGTTGGTTGAACCCCATTTTAGCTCTATTGGCACTGACAAAGGTACAACCTTTAAGGGTCCCGCTCCAAGGCACTGGTCTGAACCATTTGTTCTTATTACATAAAGTAGGAGAAATATGGATTATGCAATTAATTACCTGCACTTGCTATTGGAGAAATTTTATATACCCAATTGCTTCCGACAGATGCAGTGTCAGTCTGGAAGAAACTATGAGTGGACAAAATTAAAAAATTTCAAACATGCCATATATTGAAGATTGGAAAGGTTATGGTTTTTCATGTTTACCTTCCCAATAGGTGTGTTCCAGGGCAGTGATCCTATCTCCCAACTTGACTTTAGTAGGCTGTAAATTTTTCAAGAAACAAATACTTGCATATAAGAATGGTAAATTTATACATTTTCATTGAGTAATTGGAACATCAAGAGTGTGTTTTTATTATTTCTTTTGTGTCATACAGAAAGATATATAGTGTATCATATGAAGTATATTCATGTACTTAATATTCATCATTAAGTTGTACTCATAAGATCTTAATAAATTCTCCTAATTAATTATACCTTCACAGATGAGCTTGTGGATTTCTCATGCTTGGACTTTTTAAAGAGAGTCTCTGATGATGTGTCTTCAGTTATTTTATTCTTCCCATCATTTTTAATTTCTGTTCCCCTCCCATTTCCCTTTGCTTGCATCAATGAACTTTATAAGTGTTTATAAACCAGATCTATTCTTACCTTTTCTACAAATTTGAATGTTTCACTCCTTTCAGTTCGTTTTACTCTATGACTATCTGATTATGTAAACCTTGTCTCGTTGAGATCCTAATGAATAGAGAGGTGATTCTTCTTTGTCAATCTGTTATGGATGTTCGTAATTGATGTAGTTGTATGATTTATATCTCTGTTACTGCATTTTTAATTTATATCCTTGTTCGTGAAGCCATATGACAGTAATTTAAACATGAGGGAGTGGGATGTCAGGATTTAAGCATTTAGTTAGGATTGTGAATAGATGTACAATTCGAAGTGAAAATTTTTTCAATGGAATGTAGATCTGCTTTGTTAATATTTTCTTTATTGGTTTTCATTTACTATCTCTATTCTCTACTATCACCCTGACTGCATGTCTTTTGGTTATGTAATTTTTCGTATGTAAGTTATCTTGGTGTGCATCAGTCTATTCGATCCTACTTGTGAAATAGTTGAATCTTTTATAGATCTTTAATAACAACTTGACTAATATTTTTCATTTTTTTCAGGTACTTGCATGGATTTTGTCCTCCACTTATATGATACAAAGTACGACTCGGGGATTGACTAGCTACCATGGTGTGTGAACATTTATTTTGAGAAGCTCATTATGTCACTGTTAGCTTGTGAGCTATAGATTTTTTATTTTTATTTTTATTTTTTTTTTAATTTAGTATTATCTATGGATATTGGATTTTTTTTATCTTCAAGATGACAATCTAGTTTATTACATGCTTTTTTCCAACTTAACTTTTGTAGGGAATATATAACCTTTTATTAGATTCTTGTGTATGGTCTTGTGAAAATCTATTAATTTTTTTGGATGAATAAATCAATTAGTTTTTATTCTTATACAAAATGAGAACAAGAAATGTAAGCATTTTCTTCAGTGATAAGTAAACAATAATATGTAATAATAATAATAATAATAAGAAAAATAGCGGCGTTTACTAATAAACGACACTATAGGTCTTTTGTTTTAAAATAAAAAAACATTTTTTGTAGTGGCGTTTAGCTGTTTATTAACACATGCCACTATATGTTCATTTGTTTGAAAATAAAAAATTATATTTCGCAGCATTTATTACTAAACGCCACTATATGCGTATATAATATTTTAGCTGCATTTATAAATAAATGTCGCCAAAGTATTTTAGCGGCATTTATAAATAAACGCTGCCAAAGTATTTTAGCGGCATTTATAAATAAACCTCGTCGAAGTATTTTAGTGGCATTTATAAATAAACAACGCTGAAGATATTTTACGGTGGCGTTTGCAAAATACGCCGTAGTTCTTTTGTGGCGGTGGATATAGCGGCGTTTGGGCGGCGTTTACCATAAATGCCGCCATAGCCATTTAGCGGAATTTGCACATTCTACGGCGGCACTTAAAAACGCCGCCATTGACCACTTTTCTTGTAGTGTAAACTTGACTGCTAAGTGTAGTAATCTCCGGTACTCCCTAGTCAATGGATTCCATAAAAATGTATGTACTCCCTAGTCAATGGATTCCATAAAAATGTATCATTGAAGAAGCTAGGTATTTCGGACCTCGAAACATTACCTCAGAGAAATGGGTTATCAAGCTTCGCTATTTCTTCCTCCTCATCACATATATCATAGTTTAAGAAATACAAATCAATTTTATAAGGCTTGATGATGACACTAGATTTGTTCCCAACTCATCGTTTGAATTGCAATTTGAATGTGGCATCTGCAGCAAAGACTTAGTGGGTCACGGAGGGAACCAGCCGACGGCGAGCCTTCCTCCTTCGAATCTTGATACGGCGGCGAGAATTCTTCTCCGGCAGCCTCCGGCGAAGCTTCGTCCCCTCCTCTCCAGGATCCAGGATCAGTCAGACTTTCCAGTTCTACTCTTGTACTAAGCAAGAAGATCACAGAGAGTCATTCCCGGGCTCTCCATAGAGAGTTGAACAAACTCTTTCTTGAGCGGAAAACACGATGACTTGATCTGAAGCTTAGGAACCAGATCAGAACTTCAAACAGCGGTGGAAGTGCAGATCAGATCCGAACTTCAGACAGCAGAGCAGAGCAGATTCGGTTCTCACGGCAGCAGAGCAGATCCGAACAAGCAGAGCAGATCAAAACGAGAGCAGAGCAGAGAAGGAGGGAGATCAGATCCAGTTTTCACGGCGTGTGAAGTGAGCAGGTCTGAAGTTCTCACGGAGTACGACGAGCAGGTCCGAGCAGATCCGACCAGATCCGAAGTTTTTCACGGCGTGTGAAGTACCAAAGAGCAGGTCTGAAGTTCTCACGGCGTCCGACGACAGGTCCGGCGTCCGACGAGCAGGTCCGGCGTCCGACGAGCAGATAAAATTTTGGGATCTTTGGTGCGTTTTGAGAGATGAACGACGAAGGAGAGTGTAGCTCGGAGGCGGAGGGAATTCTGGGATCCCATGGGGATCGGCCACCGGATAGAGGTAAACAAAAAAAAATCACTGATTTTTGGTCGACTGTACATAGGCTTCATTCCCTCCAGGATCCTGGGGAGGCCCCTAGCGTACAGCATGAGACTGAAACAGGTTCTGCCAGAAACATAGAGAAGGGGACTGAGAAGCAGTTTCAGGTGGAGGATACCATCGACGCTTTACCTGTATTCAGGGATGGCGGGATTGTCCAGAGGGAGAAATCCTATGCTACGGTGACGAAGAGATCCCTTCCGAACATCGAGAACCTTCCAGATCTGATTCATGCAGGGCCCCTCACCAAGGTAGTTATCCCTCAGGAAGCATATGAGGAGAAGCTGCAAAGTTTCGACTTTGCGCTGATCGGGAGAGTCAATTTTCGTTATATTTCAATGAATGATGTGCGAAGTGCTGCCAAGGAGGCCTGGAATCTGAAAGGCAGAGTAACTCTTGCTCCCTTAGGGAAAGGCTTCATTCTTCTCAGATTTGAAATCGAAGGGGACATGTCATCGATGTGGAAACGAGGTCCAGTTAAGGTGAAGGGACAAGTCATTCGATTTCAGCGTTGGCGTCCAGAATTTAGTATTCATGATGACCATACCCAAACTAAATTAGTTTGGATTCGCTATCCTGAATTGCCTATGGAATATTGGCATGAGCGAATTTTATTATCAATGGCAAAGGCCTCTGGCCGCCCTGTGGAGATAGACCGTCGGACGAGGAACGCTACTATGGGTAGCTATGCACGTATCCTCGTAGAGGTGGAACTTGGGGGTTCTCGTGTGGAGGAGATCCAGGTGGAGAGAAAGCAACCGAGAACGAACACTTTATTCTGGTTTAAACAGAGAATCTTGTATGAAGACGAGATTGACAGATGCTCGTTTTGTAAAAAACTGGGTCACTCTATCAAACAATGCAGGGAGAAGAAAGATAAGGAGAGGTCCGATGAAGGCTTAAGGGGAGATGCTGCTGTGAATTTGGACCAAGGAGGTGGTGGCCGGACAGAGGATGGGCAGCTCTCACCGGCGGCAAATCCTGATGTTTCTTGTGACATGGAAAGGGCTAATTTGGAAGGATATATTCAGCCTCTTTTGATTAAGGAAAATACAATAAATAATGGAGATCTTCCAATGGGAGATTCCACTACAATTTTGGACGGTAGTATGGAAAGGAATCAAGGTGATTTGGAGATATTCCTCCCAATATCTCACGTTCCTACTACAAATGACCATGATCTATTTATGGTGGATAATCCACTTGGTGAAGGTGGATATGAATATGGATCAGACCCAGCTGAATCTGATTTCTCTTCCTCTGAGAAGGAAACGCAGGCTTCTGGGGAAGAAAATATGAATAAGGCTGCTGGTCCGATCATGGTAGATGTACCAGAAAATACGGGGAGTGAGAAGATACAGCGTAAATTACGTCCTCGCAAGAATAGAGTGTCGTATACCGCTGCTCGTGGAGGAAGAACCCAAGTCAGAGGTGGCAAGAGTGGGAGAACTCAAAACTGGGGCGAGGAGGTTCATGTGGTCTCTAGCATGGCGTCATCTCAGTACTTAGGAGGCAAGATGATTATTCAACACCAAGAGATTGCGGAACTGGATAATGCCATATGCCGGGCAGAGGAAGAAAGTAGAAAAGGGAAGACAATTGCAGTGACGGGGCAGGCGTCAAGGTCTGACCGTGAGACTGTGCTCCATAGGTGATTTAATGAAGATCCTGTTTTGGAATATCAGAGGGATGCGAAAGGCGCTCGGTAAACGTGCCTTGAGGGACATTATAATTAAGAAGGACCCAGACCTTCTGTGTATTGCAGAGCCGATGATCTCTGTGAGTGATTTTCCTAATCTATTTTTTAATAAATTGGGATTTCATAGCGATTTTATCTTTAATCATAGAGCAGATAGAGTCTCTAACCTGTGGATTCTTTGGAAGCGCAATCTGAGAATGCCCGTGGTTGTCTCTAATTCAGAGCAACATATAACTGCCTCTATGTCTTGGGGGGCTCATCGAATTCAGGTGACATTTGTGCATGCCAGCTGCTTCAGAGCAGAGAGAAGAATTTTATGGACGCTTTTGGCGGCTGATTCCCCTTTGGTTCCTACCCCGTGGGCGTTGATGGGTGATTTCAACGCCACTCTTCACTCTCATGAAAAGCGAGGCCCAGGGAACTTTAGTCTAGGCTCTGCAGCGGAGTTTGGAGCCATGG
The DNA here is from genome assembly GCF_013358625.1 of Macadamia integrifolia. Taxonomy (NCBI): domain Eukaryota; kingdom Viridiplantae; phylum Streptophyta; class Magnoliopsida; order Proteales; family Proteaceae; genus Macadamia; species Macadamia integrifolia. Next base: position 1,546,685 of record NC_056567.1, on the reverse strand, counting down.
TAGATGCTTGCTCCATGTCTCAGGCTCCCTCGATTGGCAGAAAATTCACTTGGACAAACAATCGACGCAGTGGAAATGTTTGTTCGGTTCTGGACAGAAGTTTCTGTAACGAAGAATGGCTTGACAGTTTTCAGAATTGTTCTCAATATGTTCTTCAACGTATTGGTTCTGATCATGCCCCATTGCTTCTTATGTCTGATTATAGTCAGAGGCCTCATAATTGCCCATTTAGATTTCACCGATTCTGGATGGATCATGACGATTTTGATAGAGTGGTGGCGGATTCTTGGTCGGAATGGATTTCGGGAGCGCCTATATATGTCCTTGTCAATAAGCTTAAAAAACTCAAGGGTGTGATCAGAGACTGGGCAAGGTCTGTTTTCCCCATCTGGATAGGGCGCTGGAAGAGGCAAAGAGGGATTTAGCTCAGATTCAGGAGCAGATTGATATACAAGGTATGGATGATCAGTTATTTGCCTTGGAGGCTGAGGCTAAGACTACACTGATCAAGGTCATGGAGAATCATGAAAAAATGTGGGCTGAAAAAGCAAGGATTAGATGGCTGAAATTTGGTGATAGGAATTCCAAATTCTTCCACCTTTCGACAAAAATGAGGAGGAATAAGAATACGATTAGATCACTTAAGAAGCAGGACGGCTCTATGGTTGATGATCCCATCCAAATAGGGAACTACATAGTGGATTTCTATGAGAATTTTCACAAAATTACCCCGACGGTTCAGCATGAGGAATTACTGGATAATATTCCCTTGATCTTGAACCAAGCTGATCAGTACCACTTGGATGGCCTCCCTGGTGATGCTGAGATTAAAAAGGCTGTGTGGGAGCTTGATCCGGATAGCTCGCCTGGTCCTGACGGCTTCCCTGGGGCTTTTTTCAGAAGATGCTGGAACATTGTGGAAAAAGAAGTGAGCAATGCAGTCAGATTCTTTTTCAGCTCGAGCTACATGCCGCAGGGTGTGAATAATAATTTCCTTGTGTTGATTCCAAAGGTAGATGGGGCTGATAATCTAGGTAACTTCCGGCCCCTATGCATGGGCAATTTCTTCTGCAAAATTATTACAAAGGTGATGGCATTGAGGTTGGAGCCTCTGCTTCCCAGATTAATATCTGATGAGCAAGGAGCTTTTCAAAAAGGAAAGATTATCCATGATAATATTACTGTTGCTTCAGAGCTTGCAAACTTGATGTTCTCATCCACCAGAGGAGGGGGTATTGGAATAAAAATTGATATCAGGAAAGCCTATGATACAATTGACTGGAATTTTATCTTTCAGGTTATGCATAGATTTGGTTTTTCTGAGCGATGGACAGGTTGGCTCAACCAAATTCTAATATCTTCTAAGATTTCAATTCTAGTTAATGGAGGTCCGCAAGGCTTTTTTAATGTGGAACGAGGCCTGAGACAAGGTGATCCGATTTCGCCGATGCTGTTTATCATTGCAGAAGAAGTTCTATCTCGGGGATTGAAGGGGTTAATCCAGTCGAACCAAATAAAGCCAATTCAGGGACCAAGTGGCGCTGAAACTCCAGGGCACATTTTGTTTGCGGATGATATCTTTATATTCACCAATGCTTCCCAGAGGTATGTCCACAATCTAAAAAATGTTTTGATAAAATATCAAGAATTTTCAGGTCAATGCATCAATCTAGATAAAAGTAAGCTCTTCCTCGGCAAGATTAATTCAGCAAGGAGGCAAAATATCTCTAATATTTTGGGAATTCGAAGTTGTTGTTTCCCTACAAAATATTTAGGGGTTGAAATCTTTAAGGGTCGGTTAAAAAAAACTGCCCTCATGACTGTTATGGACAGTGTGAAGAAGCGCCTTGCAGGGTGGAAGGGTAAGCTTCTTTCAATGGCGGGAAGAACAGAATTAGTCAGATCTGTGATTTCTAGTATCCCTACTCACAATTTTGCTGTATACTGGTGGCCCTCATCTCTTTTAGCTACTATGGAGAGGTGGATGCGAAACTTTATATGGACAGGGGAGGTGGAAAGTATGAGAGCAATTACAGTGAAGTGGAATACTCTGTGCAAGCCCAAAGAAGAAGGGGGTCTAGGGATCAGAAAGCTAAGAGATTCAAATAAAGCTATGTTGTGTAAAATGGTTTGGAGAATTAAACATGGGAAATCGAATGCTAGTTCATTTCTTCGTGCAAGATTTGTTAAAAAGGATGGTAAATTTTCCAAGGGAAGCAGGCCTTCATCAATTGCCCTAGGGATTCGGAAGTCATGGGATTTTGTGTCAGACCACGAGAGGTGGGTTATTGGCAATGGTAATTTGACAAACTTCTGGAAGGATAAATGGTGGGGACCTAAATCTCTGATGGAGGAGATAAAGACTATGGGCCTTTCCCCCCCTAATACTAATGCCAAAGTGTGTGATTTTATCCAGGATGGTCAATGGAATTTCCCTATAGTACAGTCGGTACTTCTAAATAATATTTTTACCTCTATCAAGAAGATAGCTATTTGCCCTGATCAGAGGGAGGACTTCTGCGCCTGGGAATTATCTCCTATGGGGAAATTTTCTACGGCTTCTGCATGGGATGAAATTAGAGAAAAATCACCAAAAGTCCCTTGGTTCTCTTTGATTTGGAGGAAAGGTCTTCCTCCACGGTATTCTACCTTAGGATGGCGGCTTGCTCATAGGAAACTTCCAACAGACGAGCTGATCAAAGCGAAAGGTATCATGATGGCATCGAGATGCTTCCTTTGCAACCAAGATGAAGACGGCATTGACCATGTATTTATTCACTGTCCATACTCAACTGGCATATGGGAAAGGTTCTGTGTTTGTTTTGGGATTTATTGGACGATGCATCAATCTATAGAAGGATTGATAACATGGTGGAAATCCAAGGCAAGAATCTTAAACTTAAAAAACCCATGGCTGCTGAGCTTCTCAATCATTGCCACTAATATTTGGTGGGAGAGAAATAGACGAAGCCATGAGGACAAGGCTCGATCTGATGTGCATATTTTTAAATTAATTTGCCATGAGATTGGTCTTTGCTTGGGTAGTTCGAAGGGTGAAGTGAAGAGTATCAGCGATCTCTTATGCTGCAGGAAATTGGGGTTACATGTAGAGGCCCCTAAGTATGTTCCGCCCCTAGAAGTTCATTGGTGTAAACCCCATTCAAATTGGTTTAAAATCAATGTAGATGGGAGTTCTCTGGGAAATCCAGGAAGGGCAGGTGCGGGTGGCATTGCTCGTAACAAAGAGGGTCAGATTTGCAACTCTTTCAGTATTTATTTAGGCATTAAAAAAATCTTTGAGGCTGAGTTTGAAGCGGTTTTGGAAGGACTAATCATGGCAAAGAGATATGGGGCGACTGAAGTGTGGGTTGAGTCAGATTCGGCTGGTGTAGTGTCTGCTGTGCAGAAGAACCAAGTTCCATGGTTAGTGCTTCAACGATGGAGAGCGATTCTCCCATATTTGAATTCTATTTCGTGGAAAATTTCTCATTGTTTTCGCGAGGCAAATGTGGTTGCAGATTATTTGGCAAGGAAGGCTTCAAAATCAGGAATCACAGAGACCTCTGTGACATTCCCCAGTCATATTATGATGGAGATTGAAAATGATGCAATGGACAGGCATAGATTTAGATTCTGCTAGGGTGTTTCTTGCTCTCTCTGCTGATGGCCATGCCGAAGGTGGAGAGAGTAAGTTTCTCTAGGGGTCTCGGCTGTGCTCCCTTTCTTTTATGTTGGTGTATTTTCCCCTTTTATTTTAATAATATCATCTTTTAACAAAAAAAAAAAAAAAAAAAGTGGGTCATATTCAAAAAGCATTTTCAAGAAACTTGGATCAGAAACAAGCCTACTTGAAAGAAAGTTAATGATGATATCTTGAGCTAGAGAGTTCAAATTTCAACTCTATGAGAAATTCAATTTATCTCAATTTATTTTACTTTATACTAAATGAAAACAATTGTCAAGAATTATTCAAAACACATGTAAACATAAGAATACGGTAAATAAATAGTAACATAAACCATACCAAACAGAGTCATAATCCTTCAAGGGACACATTGTAATAAATTATAGTCTAACAAAACAATCAAATTAGTTAGGTAGAAAAGAAAGAAAGAAGAAAGAAAAAGAAATAATGTTATTTCTTGATTTCAACAAACACTTCAAAAGTAAACCACATTAGCAGGTAAGCTACAGCACTACCATTAAAATCATAATTTTCCAAGTCATTGTCATTGGATCAATAATTTATAATAAGCATAAATGCTTACTTGCTTATTGGTTTCCCCCAATGTCTCAATCTTTTCCCAAATGATAATATCAGCCATATCCACAGATCTCTGCCATATCTGGTAATAATGTTATGTATTTATAGATAATTTCATGTTGGTGAAGATTGATTAGTTTTGATACAGAATTCCATCATAGCTAGTGATAATGCCACAATATTTATATATAGATGCTTTCACGTATATGGAGTGAAGGTTGGTTAGTTTTATGTGAATATATACTCATCGCATACTCATGCCATTGCACGATGAAAGTAGATAATTGTGAATACTCATCTCATATTCATATGAAATGAATGTTTGAATAGGTAAGATAAATATTATATGCTAAATAAGGGTATACATATATAGATTAGTCAATCACAATGGGTGGTAATCCTTCGAATAAGAGCTCAAGTAATAGATATCTTTGGTAAGGAATAGAAAGTTCAAATAGATAAATTTTATCTGAAATTTATATCCTTCTTGTTCAAACGCAACCAACTCCATCGACCATGCACTAAAATTTCAGTTGAAATGAATTACCTCTGGGCTATATTTGAATAGAAAAGTTTGATCCTTTGGCAGTTTAATGAGAAATACATTGTCTGAGATACAATTGAGGAGAACCTTTAAACTTTTCTTTTGGGTGCTAGGCCCTACACCTGGGGCCAGACAAGGACCAAGTGGGGTCAGATAGGGACCCTTATGGACCCTACTAAAAGAAAGCCTACCATTTTTTAATATCACCAGAAGCAACAATCATCCCATTATTACGCAAGCCAAACCCATGTTTTGAAGCCACAAATTTTGTGCTTGCCATTCTAATGATTTTCCACGGCAACTATTAATCAAGAGAGAACAGTTGAGAGGATATTTGCTAGGTCATTACCTGTCCCTCTCTCTCTCTCACTCACACATAGGCTCTGAACAGTCCGTAGATCTACTATGTTTTTTGTTGTTAAATGATCTTTTTCCATTCAACCACTAACAACATACTAACATTGCCAGTTTCTGGGGCTTCAAGTAATATTTCCAAAATTTAGGCGTATCAATCAATCTGGCCATAGTAAGGGGGGGCCAAGTAAATTTTTTACTAGGTTATTTAAAATGCTATTTTTCAACAATGGTTAATCTTCTTCTAATTTTAACCAAAAAAATAAAAAATCTTCTAATGGCGCGTTAAAGGTGGACTAGGGTGCAATGGAAAGGTTACTTGATTGTTACTGCAACCTAATTATCGTGGGTATATTATGACCCTTCCCAAACCCACAACTCATTGTTGACCAAAAACAAAATCGTTGGAAAAACTAAATTATAGAATACCTGTAATTATATCTTCTTGTTTAAATCTCTAATAAAATCTGTAGACAGAACATTGTCGAAAAAAAGTGTGTCCTAATGCAAGAGGCTCTAGCTATTTTAGGGTTTGGGAAAGACATATGTAAGTAGCCTTACCCCATACAAGAGGCTGTCGGCAGGGTCATTTAAGAGGAAAATTTAATCTTCCCATCAATCATTTTTATAAAATGTTTGGTTAGATAGCCGACCTTGGTGCCACAATAAGGTGTTGCTCCATAGTGAACAAGAGGTCATGGGTTTGAGTCCAGAAATTGCCAACTTTACAGTGATGAGAACCTCGCGCACTGGTCTTGCCCTTTATACAATGATTTGATCATATAATTAACAGCCAACTCTAGGTCTTATAGTGCTATATTAGTACTAGTCTTTTGTTTCGGATACAGCAAAATAAAATTGGAATTCTTTATTAATTAAGATATATTCATTTGTTAAACCATTATAGATCTTTCTCTGTATTTTTCAATCTGTTATATTAAAGGATGTTCAGAGAGAACTTTATTGATCATGTCAACCTTTAATATAAGCAGCAAGAAGAGATTATCGAATGTCTTGATGGCTGGTAATCAGAAAATTCATGAATCGGTTAAGGCTAAAATTTTGGGTAGCAGTGATCTATTAGAGGAAATTTGCCTGGTTTTGTCACTAGGACATGTACTGGTGATTGTTGAGAAGTCGGAATCTCTATTAAATTGTATGTAGTGTGGCATGTATGTACATTTTTTGTTTATATACTTGCTGTGACTTTCTTGGTGTATGGTGCCTAGTCCTCACCCTTTCCCCCCAAACCTCGCACATGTGGGAGTCGTGTGCACCGGATACCTTTTTTTTTTAAATCTTGCTGTGAATTTCACGGAAAGCCAGCATAAGCTGAAGCTCTGTCTTCTTATTCATTCTTACATGTGAGTATAGGAAGGGGGAGGGGGGAACACACCAAATACAAACTCAGACACCAATGTTACAAGAGTCGATCCACTGATCTCTTGGAGCAGCGTTAGGTTTATCCAATGATCCACTGACCTCCTGGCATCTGCTCTTCAAGTAAAAGTTGCAAGGCCGTGCCTAGAGCATTAGGCATTGCTGTATTAGGTTTCCAATGGTGGGCGACAGACTTACAGTGGTTTGAAAGCTGCATTTGTAGGGATTTGATGGCATTTTATGACATACAGCGATGCAAAAAACTACAATTGTAAGTAACTTTTGGACTTGGATCATTTGTGGCACAACATGGTGTATGACGTGCATCCAATGCTCAGAAATGCCTTGGGCTCCATGCTTGAGCTTTTCTGACCGTTGGATACGTGCCAGACACTATGTTGCGCCACAGAGGAGTTCAACATATCTTACATTGAATGCTTACAAGATAGAGAGCCTCCTCCATTCCTAACCCTTAAACGGAAATGTATAAATTTAGAACTCGATTCATAACATTTTTGCATTAGATAGGATGAAGTAATGGAGAGCCATTTCAAATAATATAGCATAAAAAAATACATTATACCCCATAAATTAGGAACATAGATACCCATCTTAACCAAACCCCTCCCCTACTACTAAGAAATTGGAGTGACCCAAATGGGCGGAGACCACAAGTAATGTGAATAAGTTGAGATGCTGTTATCTTCCAAGTGAAATGCACACAAATCGTAACCAGCCGGCCTGCCAGCTGACCAGGATCCAAGCTGGTAGAAATATATGGAGTTTCCTTTAAATCCAGGGTAGTCAATTGCTGAGAAAGAGAAGCTAGTAACTTTGTCAATAAATAGCATTTCATCACCCAAGCACTTCACCATAATCCAACACTGTCCCTTCAAATCTAACTTGAATATCTTGAAAACTGGCACATTTAAGCAATCAGATTTTAGAACAACCAACAACTCTCCAAGACATTCCACCAAATGAAAGCACATATTCCCCCAAGTAGTGTAAGAGCAATATTCTTTTCTTATTGGAAGATCAATCTTCCAGACTCTTTGTTTTGGTGGAGGAGGATGAGCAATGTTACAACTTGTTACTTTTAGATGAGGGCGAAACTCCAAAAGCATAAGATCAAATCGGCAAGTAATGGCATATACTTTTCCACGGTAGAAAATAATGTCTTGAATCATGAAATGGTTATTTTTGAATACAGTCCAATTCTTATCCCCTGGTCTACAGAAAGCTAAATAGCCCGAAGGTAAACATTTTTGTTGACAATATATAAATTGGTGGCGGTGTCGATTAATCGCCATGACCACACAATCACCAGCAGAAGCATGACTAGAAGGCGACATCGACATTAATATAGTCTTAGGAATGTTGTGTCTATAAGGAAGAGTAACTATAGATGGAAGGAAAATTAGTTGCCCAGTCATTGGATTCAAAAGGAAAGGGCGTCCCAGCTTACGTTTCAGTATCAACCATCCCTTGCTAGAACCCCAACACTCATTAGCACGATAGGCTTGAGGTGGCAATTCTAACTTGGAAAGTTTGCCATGGGAGAGACTGAAAAACCATGGAATTTTGTTCTTGACAGCAAGAGCAATCCATAGGCAAGACCTACAGACTGCACGAAAACGATGGAAGCTCACCTTGTCTAACTTGTTTACGATCAATATCATGATATCCCTAGGAAGTGCAACCATTGAATTATTATTGACATCATTGTAATCAGTAGCTAGGCAAGAAGCAATAGTATTGAAAGCCATTCTAGCCATTCTAACCTGCAAATACATGAAATCAATGGAGTAAATACAAGAAAAATTAAAAATAAAAAATGAAAAACTTTGAGTAGGGTAGTTTCTAGTTATCTCACTCTTCCACATGATCTAGTCCAATCTTTGTTCTATACTTGTAAAATCTGAGCTAAGGCTTCTCTCTCTCTCTCTTCTACTTCATAATCACTTTTATTGGATTTTAATTGGTTGTGACGTAGTCTCCCCAGCTCCTAAAACCTCTACTTCCCCTTCCTAATATTTATCCACTTTTATTGTTTAACGGTTCCTCTAACCCTCTTTCATTATTTTTAGTAGTTAGTTTTTTCTAAGTAAAATTCCTTACTAGTTACCTGATTACTTCCATTTCTTTTCTTTCCTTATCTACTTCTAAATTTTTTAATCCAAATCCGAATTTCTATACCACCGCCCAAAAAAAAAAAAAAAAATCCTTCCAAAGGACTCAATCTTATCAAGATGTATTCTTTCTTCCCAATTCTCAAATCTAGAATATCTTACTGCCCTCCTAATAAGGGCATCAACAACTGAATTGACTTCTCGAAAACAATGGGATGTATACCACTGCATGAAAGAAACGTTAAAATTCAAATGAAATTAAGAAAAGAAAAGAAAAGATTTGAGTACCTGTAGCGACTGATCGTCAACTACATGGATTTTATGATCCACTGGGGGAGTTATCTGACTCTGCCTCCTTGATCCAATCTTTCGTTCTTAACTTCTCTTTCATTCACGGTGATGGACCCTTAGAGTTCTCTTTTGTTAATAAGAAAAAGGAGAGATTTGTAAGTGAGATTAGGGTTGGGAATGAAGATTAGATTAGGTTAGATTCTACCTAAACATAGGATCCGGCTCCTCTCTTTAGCGGCGATAGTCTGGTCGGCCCACAGCTATAATGCGATTGCCATGTGTCCAGACGCTGATCCAATGGTGCCCAACGAGGTGTACAGAGTGAGACAGTGGTAGAGGAGTGGAGAACAAGGCGTTGGGTGCCGTTGGTTCATTGCTTGGACACGTGGCGATCACCCAGGTAGCTATGGCAAGATTTGGGCGATCACTGCTCATGAGAGGAGCCGAATCCCTGAAGGTACCTTTATGAATCAGCTAATCCAAAATGGAGGAATCAGGATCAAACCAATTCGCTACTCCCCATGATTTAAAATAGAAACTCTAGTGCTTAGTTTTCTAAAATTATCACTCGAACCAAACTCCCAGTGCTCCATTGCTTATGAATTATTCGCATTTATCGAATAATTTTTGGGGGTGGATGTGGATGAGAAAGCTAAGAAGATAACATACCTCTGGGGATGGATTCATGATGTGGTTAAGAATATTGAGGAAGAAAGCTTTAGGGAGATTTTTCTTTTGGGTTGGGGGGAGGTGAAACTGTGACATGGATGGAGGGAGAGATGTGATGATTAAAAGGGAGAGAGATGTGGAAACTGTTTAGAGGAAGCAGGCCTGAGAATATCCAGATCTGATTACATTTAATCGGTATTCGATCTATTACATCTCTCAACTCAACTGTCGATATTGATGGAAAACAAAAAAAACTTCTTTTTTCTTAAAAATCTCGACACTTTCAATTAAGATGAGAACCAAATTGTTGGATCAAAACCAAATTCAGAAGGGCTAAAGAGATTTGCATTGCAGGGATTATTAAGAAAATTTGGAAGATTGTTAGTAGAACTAAAAACATACAAGTCTCTTGGGTTTAGAATAAATACCTTAGGAATGACTTCATTTGGACTGAGTGTCTCTCTGCTCCAACATTCCTCATGGAAATGGAAAAAGATTCTCAAGCATCTTAAGCATAGATACCTTGTGACCTCCACCTTCTGGCCCAAGATTGATGATGGTTCCTCCACTCTTCTTTGGCTTGATAATTGTCATCCACTTAGTCAATATCTTTGGGAATAAATTGCTTATTACTCTAGAACATGGTTCTAAGTATCACATGATTGATCCAGTGGCCCAATACCTGATCGATTTGGTCGGGTATCCCTATAGACATCTAAGTTTGTTACCCGGAAGGACAAGTCGATGATGAAGTAGATTTTTGGAAGCAATTTTACAACATAATGTGGTGGAAAAATTCTAAGTAACTTTTCTTGTATTGTTAAATATTTTATTTATAGAAGTAGAAAAGCATGCGTATAGATGATGTTTGGCACATCATCATCCACATGGAAAAATAAATATGGGCCCGTGGCACAGTAACATGAAAATGTATAAATTTAGAAACCGATTCATAACATTGAAAATGTACACATTAGAACCTGATTCATAACATACATTTTTTGCATTAGAGAGTTTAAAGACATGAATTAGATACCACATATTAATAGCTGCCACCAAACCCATCCCTTTCTACTAAGAATTTGGCCAGTATTGGCCGGTGTGACCCAAATAGTTATTTTTTCATTGTAGAAAATAATGTCTTGAAACCCGAAATGGTGATGCAAGCCATTCCTCAAATATCTAAATGATAGTGTCACCTCCCTTTCCAAACATAGCTGAACTTCATGACAATTCTCCTCTTTCATCGTTTTTATTAGTTTTTTTAAAATCCTCACTAATTAACCGATTACTTCCATTCCTTTTCTTTCCTTATTCAATTGCTGAGAAAGAGAAGCTATTAATTTTGTCATGAACACCAAGACATAAGATCAATCAGAATGACTCTCCATGAGCTCAACCAAATGAATATTAATGCACATATCCCCCAAGTAGTGGAAGAGCTATGTTCATCAAAACAGCTTGATTGTTTTGCTGGAGGAGGAGCAATGTTACAATTTGTTCCTTCTAGATGAGGGCCAGACTCTAAAAGCATAAGATCAAATCCATAAGTAATGACATACACTTTTCCGTGGCAGAAAATAATGTCTTGAATCTACAAAAAGCTACACAGCCCGGGGTCTGTATACCTGAGGGTAAACATTCTTGTCAACAAGAGGAGAACAATAGATAAATTTCTGACATCCTCCCTCTATGAATGCCATTGCATAAGATATTTATTAACTATATGAGTTTTTAAAATAAATAAAACAAATACATACAATAATAGTAAAAACTAAAAATTCTGCTTCCAATTTGCTTATTACAGATAAATTTCCTAGTGAGACTTCACTCACGCACACTAGAAGGGAAGGGGAATTTAGAGAGAAGGGGGAACACACTAAATACAAACTCACACACCACACATCAATGTTACAAGAGTCGATACTTTTCTGCCTGCTCTTCAAGCAAAAGTTGCAAGCCAATTTGTTAGGCACTGGTGTATTATGTTATCCAATGGCAAAAGTTGCAAGCCAATGCGTTAGGCACTGGTTGTAGGGATTTGGTGACAGTTTTATGACATATAGCAGTGGAAAAAACTACATTTGTAAGTAACTTTTCTTGTAGTGTTGATAACTTGATTTACAAAAGATGGGTCACTTATCCCGTTAGAATGGGTTCTAATATTTTACGTTGAATACTTCAAAAAGGAGATTCTTCAATCCCAACCCTATAATGAAAATTAGATAGAATAATAAAGGGCCATTTCAAATAATATAAGAATAAAAACAGGAACATAAAATCATATTATACTCCATAATTTACATATCCATCTTAACGGTGTGAAACAAATGGGTGGAGACCTCATGTAACATGAATAAATTGAGATGTAGTAGAAATTGGTGTGAACCAAATGGGTGGAGAAGAGCAAAAGTAACGTGAAAAAATTGAAATGCTATCATCTTCCAAGTGAAATGCACACAAATCGTAGCCAGCTGGCAACCATCCCCTCTTGTAGAAATATATGGAGTTTCCTCTAAATCCAGGGTAGTCAATTGCTGAGAAAGAGAAACTAGAAGATTTGTGAATAACTAGCATTTGATCACCCAAGTTCTCCACCATAATCCAACAATGTCCCTTCAAATCTAACTTGAATATCTTGAATACTGGGACATACGAATCAGAATTATTTATAACCACCAATAACTCTCCAAGACATTCCACCAAATGAAATGACGTATGCCCCTAAGTAGTGTAAGAGCTATATTTTGAAGGAGCAACGTCCCACTTTGTCTTTTTTTTGGTGGAGGAGGAGCAATGTTACAGCTTGTTTCTTTTAAACGAGGCCCAAACTCCATAAGCATAAGATCAAATCGGCAAGTAATGGCATACACTTTTTCGTGGTAGAAAATAATATCTTGAATCCCAGAATTCTTATTTTCAAAAACAGTCCAAGTCTTATCCCCTGGTCTACAAAAGGCTAAACTTTTTCATGGCAATTTATTCACGCTTCTGTGAACCATGCTGTCCAGACTTCTCTTGTAGAAAAACCTGTATAGCCTTCTGTAAACTAGGGGATGAGATATGGACTGGCATTGACAAGTACTATTGCCAATTTCGAGGCATTATTTTCTACAATGGAAAAGTGTATGCAATTACTTCCCGATTTGATCTTATGCTTGTGGAGTTTGGCCCTTGTCTGAAAGGAACAAGCTGTAACATTGCTTTTCCATAAAAAGAGGGTAGTAACTATGCCGTTTGGAATAAGATGTCCTTACATTTGGGGGGATGTCTTGGAGAGTTGTTGATGGTTATAAGATTTCGTTCATCATTTTTTCATCAAGGAAGTATGTTCAAGATATTTAAGTTAGATCAAATGTGTCGGTCTTGGGTTAAGGTGGACTACTTGGGTGATCAAATGCTATTTATGAGTTACACAATTCCTAGCTTTGTGTTTTCTCTCTCGGCACTTGACTACTCTGGATTTAGAGGGAACTCCATATATTTCTTCGAGCGTGGAGTGAAAAATTACTACAAGGTGTGTGAGTTTCACTTAGAAGATGATAGTATTGCAGATTTGATCTCAGATTATTCAATTTTGTATCCATCTCAACCCTTTTGGTTCACACCAATTTCTTGGGAGCAAAGGAGGTGGTTTGGGGCAGTTGTGAAGATGGGGTATCTAACCTTGTCTTATGATTAAGATTATGGTGAAAATATGATTTTTTGTTTCTATTGAGTGCTTATTATGTATATGATATTTGAAATGGCTTTCTCTTTTCCTTTTCTCATCCTATCTAATGCAAATGCTATTGATCAGGTTCCAAATTTATACATTGTTCATTCGATGGAGGTGCTCTTTATTTTTAAGTGTTTGTTAAGTTTGTTTCAAAAAATAATTACTAAAACTCATTCTCATGGAAAAGTTTATCAAAGTGACCCTAATAACGCAGTTTTTAATCTGGCGGAAATGGCCGTCATTGGATAAACCTAAATGGAAGTAATATAGTAAACCTTTTTTGCTACCCAATATCAATATATATATATATATATATATATATAGTAAACCTTATTTAGCAATGGTAACTTTAGACCACCACTAGAATTTTACAGCTCTTATATGTATTTGTTTTATGGGAAAGAGAACACTGCCCTTTGGTGCAAGTACACGTCAACACTCGGGGCCAATGGGAGGGTGAGCACAACCGTCTTCAGCACGGGAGCATGGTGTATCTGCACCCAGTACCCACTATGTCTAAATGTTGACACGTGCAAGCGGGCATGATTCTTTTGTCCATGGTTTTATTTATTATACTAATTCATTTTGATACTAATATCTCATCATAAAAAAACTATAAAATTAATTATTTTATTTACTTTAATTATTTTTGTTATATTATTGAAATAATTTTTTCAGCAGTGTTTTTTTATATATTATTGCTAAAGTTATGGAGCAATATTCTCGACTAATGGAAGGATGCGTATGAGCATCTTCAGTGAGGGATGACGTGGTATTTTTGCACTTACTGTGTGTGGGGTGCAAGTATATAGTCAGGTGCCGTTTTTTCTTCCTAAAGTTATTTATATCTAATTCCATTACGTATAATTTTTATTTAAAAAAAAAAAAATCCCAATCCAGTACTACCAACATGAGCGACACAATCAAGAAGGGAAGTCAACATTTGATCCATGTACCCTTGTTGCCTCTATATTCTTAACCACATCATGAATCCATCCTCACATGGTTTTAACTATCAGATATTGGTATTAGATTGAATATGAAGATAATATCAGTCGATGTCGATTGTAGACATTTTTTCCTCAAAGATACTAGTATCATATTGACAATTCCGTACCCATGAGTGTACCGTGCACCGATCTAATATCAACCAGGCATCGACATAGGTGTTGGCTGACACCAATACATATCATCAGCCAATGAATCCAAGTTTAAAACCATGCCTTAGAGCGAATGTAATAATAAGTTTGTACTAGTTGGCACTTGGCACTGGAAAAATATGATTGAAATAGATCAATATCATCAGTGGCTTTTCAGTCTTTTCCATTAAAAAATTTCAAAGTTAAAATTTCCTAAATTATGGCACTCGGTGTTGTAGGTCTACCTGGGGATGGTTGATAATGGAGGGTAGGGGTGTCAATCGGTCGGGCTGGGCCGGTCTTGGTCGGGCCTAATTGGGCCTGGCAGTGTGAAATCCTTGCACTGTGAACATCTGTTTACTTAAACGGGCCTATATTTGGGGGGCATGGTACAATTTGTAATCGGGCTAGTCGGTGTCAGGCTTTAATCGGGCTATCTTAAACGGGGCATATACGGGTCTTAAACGGGCTATGGACATATTTAATTCTAAAAGGGCTCTAAACGTGCCTACCCTAAAATCCTTTTTTAAATTGATTAAACTATTGGCTTTAAAACTCTAGAGGATAATATTCACAATTCTGGAACCAAGGGAATCATATCTTTAACAATTGAACAATTGATAACAATTGAATGTCCCATTTAGCAAGATCCAAGGAAATCATGTCTTTAAAATGTAATCTAAGTTGCAAGAATTACACTCCTTTTAACAATTGAATGTCCCATTTAGAATGTGGATATTTTAGTCCTATATATTATTTATTCATATTTTGTAGTATTAGTGGCATTTAGGCATTTTTTTAAGGGGGTCGGGCCGGTCGGGCTAAATGAGTCAGTTCTAGCGGGCTTCTTAAGTGTGTCAGGTCGGTCGGGCACCCAATGGGCTAGTGGCGCCCATTTAATAAACGGGCCGGTTCAAGTCGGGCCTTAAGCAAGTCGGGCTCGGTCGGGCCTACCGGTGCAGGCCCTAATGGAGTGTATGATATTGGGACACCATTTCAAAGGAACTAAGGGACCTACCACCTTATTTTGATGTTGCTTTAGCCTTTTTTTTTTTTTTTTTTTTTTTGTAGGTAGGCCCCAAGGATAGTTGAACTCATGACCTCTTAATTGTGGGGTATTGTTCTTTACCAAATAGTTCAAATGTTATAAGATAGAGGCATCTACTGTCTTCTATTATTTAATGTCATACTGTATCTTGTGTCTACGAAGTAACACAAATTGAAGGTCAATCCTCATCAAAGTAAAAGATAATTTTCTACATATTTATCCAGGCTGAGCTTTGAGTAGGTCAAAATTCTTATGCCCATGCAATTTCTGAGTGGACAAACTTACCCTTTGAATGGATTTTGGAGCACACTTGAACCTTGGTTTGACGATTTACAGTGCTTAGTGAAGTTACTATTGGAGGGTTGGTCATTTGATTAACTACACTAAGTGCATCGGTGCCTGACTTACACCAATTTTCTTGCTTTCCAAGAAGTGTGGTCGTGGACCCTTTTGACTCCTTTGTGGGTCTGCTTTGTCCCTATGTGGGTTACTATATAATGACCAATGAGATAGGATCCGCTGCTCATACGATCACCTTGTCGCACAAGTCAACCTCCAACACCTGTCCCATATTCTGCTATTACAAGGACAAAGATGGTTGTATTTAAAAATAAAAAAAGACAGATGTTGAATGTTAACTCGTATGACCAAGTGATCGAACAAGCAACTGATCCATTTGCATGACCAATAGTCTCTTGGAAGGAAAACAAAAAAAAAAAAAAGGGAATGGGTTTTGGATATCCTTCTTTCCGGAAGACCTCTGCTTGATTAAACAGAGATGTTTGGTAGAGTTGGTTCATTAATCTTCCCCCTTTGAGGGTTTTTTTTTGTGAAAAAGAAAAAGAGTGGAAAATTTTGACCAGATGTAGATATTTTTTAGGTGGGCTAAGTTTTAATGACAGGTTGGCTCACTTCCCCTATGTATGTGATGATATTAGTCCCAATGTGATTCTTCCACGTCTTAATAAAAAAAAAGAAAAAAAAGTTGAGATATTATAAAGTCTCAACAATTTGATGAGTCAGAATTACTACACTTTCATACAGTGTTTGATCCACACTTGAACTTCATTTAATCTTTATTCTTCTTTGATTAATTTTTATTTTTAGTAGAGTTCAAGTGTGGATCGAATACCGTTCGTGAATGATTCTCGTATGAAGATTTGATCCACATTGCAATTGGAGTTGGGTTTTTATCTGTTTAATTAAAAAGTTAGGGTTCATTGATCACGGTTTGAAAAAGGAGGAATGGGATCGTTCTCTATTCCTCCAACTTCCGATCGTCTGATTCAAACTTCCTTTTTAGGGTTCGGGCGGAATCTAACCTATCCTGACTGATTTCCGACTGTTTCCATCACAGTGAAATCAAACAGAAGTTTAGAACGAAGGCTTTTAGGTTTCAGACTAGATTGACTGAACAGAAGTCGTTCCAGGTACAAAATCTTTTTCCTTTTATTCAACTGGTCTTGTGTGGTCTTTCTCTGGTTATTTGCATTGCATGGCTTCCCTTCCCAACGTTTGCAATACAATTGTTCCATACTCAACCACACACAGTATGAATAGAAACCAATTGAAGAACACCATTGATTCCCGAGGTGTTATTGAGAATAATATTACAACAGTACTTCCAGAGGAAATCATGATGTTGATCCTAAGTAAGTGAGAC
Organism: Macadamia integrifolia; assembly: GCF_013358625.1. NCBI lineage: Eukaryota > Viridiplantae > Streptophyta > Magnoliopsida > Proteales > Proteaceae > Macadamia > Macadamia integrifolia. The sequence continues at coordinate 1,529,483 of NC_056567.1, read as the reverse complement.
TTGGTGGTTACAGGAGTTTTGGCAATTGATTGCCAAGATATATAGGGGACCTGAACTCTCATGGCTCATGCTTTACTCCTCAACAACAGATGAATATGATGGGTTTTTCAGTCTCTCCAATGACCAATTTTTCAGATTAGAATTTCCGACTGAAGTCGATGGAGCTCGATGTTGTGGGTCTAAATGGGGATGGATGATAATGGAGGATAAGATGCTACTCTTCCTGTTTGTCATCCTGGAGTTGCACATTTGTTGCATGGAAAGGGACCTAACTACAACTACATTCACAAGGCTATGTTGTTGCCGCATTCTGCTATTACCACTAACAATTCCAATTTGGATGGTAATTATATTGCATCCTCTATGGCAATGGATGACTGTGTGGTCATAGCGATTCATTGTGGCCATTGTTTAGCCTTCTGTAGGCCAGGTGCTGAGTCGTGGATTGCCGTTGGAAATTACCCTTACTGGTTTGAAGACATTATTTTCTACAATGGAAAATTGTATGCCATTACTTCTCAATTTGATCTTATGCTTGTGGAGTTGGGTTCTCATCCCAAAGTAACAAGTTGTAGCATTACTCCTCCAAAAGTGGAACTTAGTTTTACATCCTTTTATTTGGTGGAATGTCTTCGAGAGTTGTTGATGGCTATAAAATGTTGTACGTTCAAGATATTCAAGTTAGATCCAAAGGGTCCGTGCTGGATTAAGATTGAGGACTTGGATGACCAAATGCTCTTTATCGGCACGAGAATTGGTTTTTCTCTCTCCGCACTTGACTACCCTGGATTTAAAGGAAATTACATATATTTCACAGATGACTCTAACAATGGACTGGCAAGCGTGTTTCACTTGGAAGATAGTAGTAGCATTGAAACTTTTTCTTCAAATTGTTCGCATTCTTCTCCATCTTTGCCCATCTAGTTTACACTAATCCCTTTGTAAGAAGAGATTTGGGGCAATGTTGAGATGGGGTATCTGATTTATATCTTCAAACTCTTCTTATGAAGAACATTATATAATGTTATTTTCTGTTCCTATTGACTACTTTTTTTGTGTAACCTATTTGAAATGGTTCTCCTCGGATGCAAATATGATCGATGAGTTACCAAATTTTTACAATGTTCAATTAGGGTTTGGAGATGACGGAGCTTCTCCATTGATGTGCTTGTTATTTTTTTGGACAGAAAATATTAAATATCATCCTCTAGGGAAAAGCTTATCAAAGTAGTTGATTCTCAATCTGTTAAGTGGAATGATGATAGGTCGCCCTAAATATCGTCATGCATGCCTACGGTAGTTTGTTTGACTATCTTACCAAAGCAGCCCTTTCTTGCCCTTTTATTGTCATTGCCTTAGAACTAAGAACATTAGATATAAAATATAAAAATAAGGTAAATTTTTGTTGTCTCAAGAGTTTTTATTTTTTATTTTTTTTTTAACTGTCACAAGGTATCTAAGCTGCCTCATGGACAAATTATAAGACAATGCAATATGGAAAAGAGGGAATGGTAGTCACGCAAGCTGGAAAGACTCAAAATGAAAACAAGCAACTAATACGGAATTCCATATTTTTTTTTCCCGGAAAATAATTGCCCGATTACTCAAAATATTGGGTTTGGGTTTCTTTTATTTAATAAAATTACTCACCTAATATTTATGTTAATCAAATTACCCAAATTAAGTTCCATATTACAAAAATACCCAAATAAGGGTCATGGGCTCAAATCCACGCCTTAAAACCCCTTGCTATGAAACCCAACATATAAAGGAACACGCCCTTCAAGGTGCTCCAAGGCCGCGGATCTCGCAGTAGAGGAGCGTTTTCATAATAAAGTAGCTCTCTGTTGTTCCCCATATCTCGGAATAGAATCGGATCGGTATGGGGGTTAGAATCGGGATCGGCTGGACCCGATCTGATCTGGTTCCTTCAATGGCTGGACCCTTGAAGCTGAAGCTTCTTCTTGAGAAGAACCTTGTTGGGGAATAGAAGGGGAATGGGTATGAGCCCCATCGTAGCTAATTCGGATGTTCTTCGGGTTCGAGGCAGACCATTCTGCTCGCTTCTTGGCTCTGCAATTCGTCTTATGGCACTTGAAATAACTTCTATATATGAGAAATTTAAACACAAAACTACACACATCAGTATTTCTCAGAACTTGTGGACGATTTCAATTAACCTCAGTCAGGCTATCTGTAAATTCTACCTGGTTTTTCTTATATTTTTGATGAACTTTTGGCCATATTTTTTCCAGTTATGACCATCTTCTGGGATCACCAAGTTGTTGGCTTCCTTATTGCCTATCACTTGCTCTTCTCTAAGCCCTTTCTCAGTATCATGATCCCTGGAAGAATAAGAAGTTCATGTTTAATTAATTCTCTTGCAAGTGATCAAGGAGTACTTCAAATCCTTCTTTCATTATTGTTAACCATATTATATTTCCTATGGACAAAGAGGACAATAGGACCACTTTTATGATTTCATGCATGATATGACCACAGACCATTGAAGGCCCACCTGCCATGAGAGAGAGAGAGAGAGAGAGAGAGAGAGAGAGAGAGAGAGAGAGAGAGAGAGAGAGAGAAATGTCTAAAGATAGAGTGAGAGGGGGCCTCGTGTATATCTATAACTCAGTTAACATACTTCCATGGATAGAGAAGATCCAATAATCTCAACAACCTAAACCCATGAAATTAACATCCATCAATTCTTTGAAAGATCCACATGTATGTATGCATTATTCAAAAACAACACTAAAGAGATCTGAGGAAAGAGAGGAAGCCGGGGGAGTAAAATTAGGAGAGCTCCTTGATGCTTTCGGAGCGATTTAAGATTTTCTCACCCAAAACTTGGATCATGTCTGTGGATCATCTCGAAGTGAACTGCAGATGATCTATTGGCGGCCGCGAATATGGGATGATTCGCAGAAAACCCATTGATGAAAATGTAGAGAAGGAATAAAAATTGGAAGAGGGATTGCAACCACGACATCGTTGTCGTTCAAACTATGGGGAAGGGAAAGTAGGGAGCCCACCGGCCGACCTTAGATTTCCTGGTTAGGAAGATCTGTGTCTCCCCTGGGCTACATCCACCTCCTTCCTATTCGATAAAGAAGGTGGGGAAAGAAATAATAGGGGATGAAAATGTTGTCCAGAATACCCTGCCTTTCCTTATGGCTGAGAATGAGGAAAGAGAGTGATTATGAGAGTTTTCAGAAAAACGCTATCTTTTAGGTTGTTGCTTCTGCTGTCTTGATGGTTTTGTTAAGCTTTAGGGAGGAGAAAGAGCCCAGAGCTAATGCCGAGGCGCTCATCTCCTCTAACCAATATTTTTCAAAAATGGATGGATAAGCCTCTACTCTTATCTTTAAGGATGTGAGATTGTCTAGTGGATGACTATATCTAATGGGTTCAAAGGATGGTTGGGCCGGGCTATCGGTTCAGGTCCAATCAGGGTTCTCAAGAAAATCACTGTGACTACTTATGACTTACCATATTAAAGGAGGGACAAATGGTTTCTCTTATATTAACTCTGCAGCTGGGCCATAGCCCGTGATTCCATTTTCTCCCTTTTCATTGGGTTATGCGAAATTTCAGACATGGGTTTGAGTGTGACCAAAGTTTCAAAGATCGGAATTAGTAGTCGAATCAGTCCAATAGAGATAGGTTTGGAATCAAATATGAAACTGCCCTAACCCTACTTTCCAAAATAGGGATCGGCCGAGTCGGATTGACCACTTTTCGTTTGTTTCTGTTTGTATGTGCTGTGTTTGCTTCTTGTGAAACTAATAAACCTGAGAAGGAAGCATTGGAAAAAGGCTTGAGGCAAAGCCCAACCCAACATGGATGTCGACCAGGAGAAGTAATTTTAGGTAAGGTCCCGGATAGATGCGCACCCTCTAGCCTTCTTCCGGAGGAAGAGGGCAGCTGCAGTAAGGGTGGTGGCCCCACTGTCAATTGGGATCCGGGATCTTGGTGATGACTGCGCTCAATCCGTCATTTACACTCAAAATTAATTGATATCTTAGGTTCAAAAGGAATGTGCTAAACTTCCTGTCAACTCTAATACTGTCCAAACCATTGGAAATTTGGAATACTATATCAGCTACTGTTAAGAGTATCATTATCAACCTGTCTCGAGGTGCTTCAAGGCGACGGATCACGCAGTAGAGGAGCTTTTTCACAATAAAGCAGCTCTCTGTTGTTCCCCTTATCTCAGACTAGAATCGGATCGGGATGGGGTTAGAATCGGGATCGGCTGGACCCGATCTGATCCTGATCCCTTTTTTAATAATAACTTTTGATTCCCAACCCTAAATCACTTGCATATATCTAGGAAAGGATCCTAACAAAAAAGGAAAGGCCTCTAGGGGTCAGTTACCTTGAATCGAATCGAAGTTTGGAACCAAGGAAGGATTGTATGAAGCGGAAGAGTGAGATTAGACATTCTAAGTAAAGATCACCATCGACGATCTCAGTCGCTACAGGTATTCAAATCTTCTTCTTCCTCCTTTGTTCTTCTTCTAGCGGTTTCAAGTATTAGCAGGTGAAGTTTTAAGCTCCCAAACACTGTGGTATCCCTGGTTATTTGCAAGTTAGGATGGATTTCGTTCGCGACTGCAATACTATTTCTTTCTCTTTAACTACTGGTCGGCGGAATGTGGAGAATATTATTGTTGCACTTCCAAAGGATATCATGATTTTTATTCTAAACAAGTTAGACCTGGTGAGCTTCCATAACTTTAGTAAAGTCTGCCTGTCCTGGCAATGGATTGCTCTTGCTGCCAAAAACAAAATCCCATGGATTTTCAGTCTCTTTAATAGCAAGCTTTTCAGGTTAGAATTGCCGCCTGAAGTATATGAGACTAAGTGTTGTGGGTCTAACTGGGGATGGTTGATAATGGAGGGTATTAATCAAGGAAACAATTTCCTTTTGAACCCAATGACCAGGGTACTAATTGGCCTTCCACCTAAAGCTACTCTTCCTTCTCTCAATCACATTGACAAGGCTATATTGTTGTCGCCTCCTCTTGACAATAAAATTGGATCCCTTGTGGCGACTAATGATTGTGTTGTCATGGTGATCTATTCATCCTTGGAGTCCGATTCATTGGGTCTAGGCTGTTTAGCCTTCTGTAGACTAAGGGATGAGAAGTGGACTGCCATTGAAAATAACCATTCTTGGTTTGAAGACATTATATTCTACAATGGAGTAGTGTATGCCATTAATTTCAAATTTGATATTGTACTTGTGGAGTTTGACCCTAATCCAAAAGGGACAAGGTGTCACATCGCTCCTCCAGCAAGAGAATTTGACTCCCGTGCATTGAAGGACATTTATTTGGTGGAATCTCTTGGAGAGTTGTTGGTGGTTTTAAGATGTCGTTTGTTTCTTAACCAATCTGGTACATTCAAGATATTCAAGTTAGATACAAAGGGTAGATGTTGGATTAAGGTGGAGGACTTGGGTGATCAAATGATATTTATTAGCAAAACAAGTACTGGTTTCTCTCGCTCAGCACTTGATTACCATGGATTTAGAAGAAATTCCATATATTTCTATCTTAATGAATCGAAATGTGACAAGTTAGGGGAGTTTCACTTAGAAGATGACAGCATTTCAAGTTTTGACCTAGATTATTGGCACTCCCTTCCATTTCTATCCATTTGGTTCACATCAACTTCTAGGTTGTGAGGGATGGATGGGGATTGGGGGAGGTTGTTAATACGGGTATCTAATTTTTGTCTTAGGGGATAATATGATTTTCTGTTCAGTACTTACTATGCTTATATGTTATCTGAAATGGCTCTCTTTTACATTATCATGGATCAGGTTCCAAATTTATTTATTATTCATTTAGTGGCAATAGATTTAGTTCCAAATTTTGTTTATTGTTCATTTAGTGATGGGATGGAAGAGGCTCTTCTTTTAAGTTTTTCTTTAGTTTATTTCCACGGAAAATAGTAAAACTCATTCTCACAGATAAGTTTATCAAAGTGACCCATCATAATTTTTCCAGATGGACGATGATGATGTGCCAAAGAGATCTATATACATGCATGTCTCTTTCAGTAAATAAAGTTACAAACACTACAAAAAAGGTTACATACAAATACTGTTTTTCCTCCTATGTATGACAGGATTGCACCCTCTGGCAAGAGAGGAATTTAACTATTCTATAGCTGCGGAAAAATTCCACCAGGCGGTTTCAATTTACCACTGCTAAATAAGGTATATTATACACTTCCCACTTTAGGGTTGGTGGAAGTTTGAATCCATTATTGCTACAATCACCTGGTCATACATGTGAGCATCCAACACTTGTTTTACTTCTTGTCATCACAAGGGTAAAGAAGGATACATTTGAAAGCAAAAGAGATAGGTATTGGATGCTCACATGTATGATCAGGTGATCGTTTGAACAACATATCCTATTACTTCATAATCTGAATGGAAAAATAAAATTGGGCACATGGCATAACAAAGATGGTTCATTTTGATAAACTTATCTAGTGAGAAGGAGTCCTAATATTTTCCGTTGAAATAAACTTAAGGAACACTTAAAACAGAGGCTGATAGGATAAAGTAAGCATAAAAAGTTCTCAATGAGAACCTAAAATCATATTATCCCCCATAGTGTTAATACAAGGTTAAAGACATAAATTAAATGCACCATCTTAACAACCGCCTCCAAACCCCTTCCGTTTCTACTAAAAAATTGGTGTGAACCAGATGGGTGGAGACGAAAAAGAATGCCAATAATTTATGACAAATTTCGTAATGCTGTCATCTTTTAAGTAAAACTCACACAAAAGGTAGCAATTTTCTATTCCATGGTTGAAGAAATATGTGGAGTTTCCTCTAAATCCTGGGTAGTCAAGTGCAGAGAGAGAGAAGACAGTACTTTTGCTGCTAAAAAATAATTTGATCACCCAAGTCATCCACCTTAACCCAACACGGACACTTTGGATCTAACTTAAATATCTTGAAGATACCTGCTTGTACAGCAAATAAATGACATCTTATAACCACCAACTCTCCAAAAGTTCCACTAAATGAAAGGAAAATCCTTTATTCTAGTAATTTATTTAAATTATAAATATCTCACCCATTGACGAATGAAATCAATGGTTTATCCTTAAAAAGCCAAAACAAGTTGGAAGGAAAATCCAAAGTGGATAAAACGACAAACCCAAAATAAATAGTCACTTGGCCCTACTCCTCCATTGAGATTGTATCAGGTCCTTGTACGAGAACCATTCTCATATGGTGTTTTATCCATACATGGAATCCACTCAATATGAAACCTATTATAAGAAAAGAGAAAACAAGTGGATGCCATGAGTAGATCAAGCACTCTACGAGAATGGTTCTCGTAGAAGGACCTGATCCGGACTCCTTTCCACTTTGACTTTTGGGAGGACCAAATTAAATCCCTGGACGATTCTTTGAAGAAATGCAACTACTCGCTCAGTCCACATGCACAACTCTTCAGATGGAAAAATGACCGTAGAAGAATCCCTTAAGCACAAGTTATTCGCATCGCCTAGATCCTTTTTCCCTTTTACTTCTTCTCTTTCTTGAAATATCCACATCTACACAACCTTCACCCAATGCTGGGATAGAATCTCTCACAGGAGCAGAAGGAACATCATCATAAAACCCATAGGTCTCACCCTTATACTACCGATTCCACACACCCCCTCTAGGGATGCCATATCCCACACAACCCTTGCCCATATCTCTGAAATTGGACCAATAGTAACCAAAGAAAAAATTCAATTATATATGTATTGGATAGGTAAGAGATTTTACGATAGAAAAAAAAATATACAAAAAAAGGCAATCCCTAGAACTCTCTTCAGACAAACGTAAAGGAGAGGAAAGGGAACCCAATCAAGCAAGACAGACCCTACACAACAAAATTTGAACACAAAAATAACTATGACAATATATCGAATGGTCTGCATCACTTTTAACTAGACCCCCGAGCTCCTCAGTAAAATCATATGGATGAATTTCCATCTCCATAACCTGAGAAGAAAATGAGATCAAATAATCAGCTGGCTGGTTCAACTCCCTCCACACATGCTTGAAGTCCTTTTTAGACACTAAATCTGAAAGATGTAGAATCTTACTCTTTGGGCTCCGTTTGATTGCAATGGGAATTTAAGGGGAAATGAAGTGAAATTTTCATATTTTAAAAAGAAATGTTTATAATCATTACCTCATATGATTGTATAAAGTACTTAATTTTTATACCATATTTAGTAATGATATATTTTACATGTAAATTTTATTTTACATATTATAACAAAGGGTTTTACATGCGAAGTAAAGTGAAATTTTATAACCAAATATGAAATGATTTGAAGTTAATTTTAAAGTCACATGGGTAATGATTACATATATTTCTTTTTAAGTATGAAATTTGTACTTCCCCTTTAATTCTCCTTACAACCAAACATAGCCTTCGTGTATGTTGAACATCCCACGGGTCCCTTATTTCCCCATTTTAAATATCAATGGCTAATTTAGATTCAGATCTAACGAAAATATCTTGCAAATTTCTGCCAATACAAAGAATAATACCCTTGAAAATTGCCTGCAATTCCATACTCAAAACTAAATGGAGTACTAGGGGTTCGGAGTGTTAGATATTATGGCCTATTAAGGGTAACATCCCAGTTCTAGAATTAAAAAAAAGAGTAATAGCCCAGGCCCACAATCCCAATCTGCAGGTTTTGTTAGGGTTCAACTTAACAACCTTAATTCCCAACCCTAGTCTGCAGGTTTGTTAGGGTTTATCTTGGCAACCTTTGATTCCCAAACCCTAGTCTGCAGGTTTGAGCTGCCGACGGACGATCCCAAGTGTGAAGCGGAGAGAAAGAAGAGATCGACGGCCACTGTTCTTCTGCTTTTCCTCCCCCCCCCCCCCCGCTTTTCTTTTCCCTGTAGGTTTTCTGTTGATGGTAGAGATCCAGAAACCATATGTTTGATTTTCTTATTCGTTTCTTTTTTTTCTTATTATTAGAAAAATAAAAGACAATTTAGAGCGAGGAAACATCCCTAGTGGGTAGAATACTATTGAAGAAGATCAATCGCTACAGGTACTCAAACCTTCTTCTTCTTTTATCAATATGTCCTTTTTGTGTGCATTTTGTTGGTTTACTAGTTGCATCTGTTAAGGTTTCTTTCTTTCTGATTGTCATTTATTACTATATGAATTAATAACTATGCAGTGCACCGTTGGCAATACACTCTGCAAGACTAACTTGTCATTGTCGTATCCGTGATTATTTATAACCTTGTTGCCTAGAGGAGTCCGGATCAGATCATCGCACGAGAATCATTTTCATACTGTGGTTTATCCACACTTGGAATCCACTCAATCTCTCTTTCTTTTTTCTTACAATAGGATGAGAGATTGAGTGCATTCCAAGTGTGTATCAGACATTGTATCAGAACCATTTTTCGGTATGAGGACCTGGCCCAAACTCTTTTGAAAATGTAGACAACCAATACCTACCCTACACTTTTTTTTTTTTTCACTAAACAGAACGTCTATATTTTGTACCTGTATACTTACTCTAATGATTTATGTGGTAATTAGCATGGCTTTCCTTGATGACTGCATTGCTATCTATCCAACTAATGATGCCAGATTATTATGGATGCACTTCCAAAGGATATCATGATGTTGATTCTAAGCAATTCCATCGCTTTAGTGCAGTCTGCAGGCCCTCTCTATGGATTACCCTTTCTTCCAAGAACGAAATCCCATGGGTTTTCAGTCTTCCATGGCAAACTTTTCATGTTAGAATTGCCACCGGAAATCCATAGTTGATAATGCAGTGTATGAATAAAAGTAGACACCATTTCCTTTTGAATCCCTTGACTAGGGAACTAATTGGCCTTCCACCTATAGCTACTCTTCCTGCTCTCAAACACACTTGCAGGGCTATATGGTTGTCGCCTCCTGCTACTGCTAGCAGTAAAGATTCCAATTTGGATGATAATAATATTGGATCCTTTGTGGTGACAGATGACTGGCGATGCGTCCGCTCATATATAGTCCGGGCTGTTTAGCTTTCTGTAGACCAAGAGATGAGAAGTGGACTGCCATTGAAAATAAGCAATTCGGGTTTGAAGACATTATTTTCTACGATGGGAAAGTGTCTGTTATTACTTGCCAATTCGATCTTATGTTTGTAGAGTTTGGCCCTCCTCCAAAAGGAACAAGTTGTAACATTGCTCCTCCAGCAAAAGAGGAACATGACCGGTTGATTCGTTTTCATTTACTGGACTGTCTTGGAGAGTTGTTGGTGGTTTTAAGTTGTCATTCATTTTTTAACCTACATGATTGTATGTTCAAGATATTCAAGTCAGTACTTGACTACACTGGATTTAGAAGAAACTCCATATATTTCTACTACTCTGGACTTAAATGTCTCAAAAAGTATAAATCAGAATGCAAGTTGTGTGAGTTTCACTTCGAAGATGGTAGCATTACAAGTTTTGTCTAAGATTATTTGCATTCCCCTCATTTTCAACCCATTTGGTTCACACCAATTTCCAGGTAGAAAGGGAGAGCGCTTGTGAAGACGGGTATCTAATTTATGACTTTAACCTGGTCTTATGGATAATATGATTTTTTGTTCAGTACTTATTATGCTTATATGTGATCCGAAATGGCTCTCCCTTATACTTTATCCTATCTAATGCAAATGCTATGGATGAAGTTCCAAATTTATTTAGTGATGGGATAGAAGAGGCTTTTTCTTTTGACTATTTATTAAATTTATTTCAATGAAAAATAGAAAAAAAAAATCATTTTCATGCAATAAGATTATCAAAGTCACCCAGAGAAAAAATAGGAAAAAGCAGCCACATGAGCTAAAGTTGATCTCCTTTAAGTGTTTGTTAAGTTGGTTTCAGAAATATTAAGACTCATTCTCTCACGTGGATGATGATGTACCATTTTGGAAACTGCATCTCTCGATCACCTGGATATTCACAGATTCTTCGCCCAAAATCAGTATTAAAGAATTCAGATGACATCTCCATTCTGAAACTGATGGTTGAAAAATTCGAGTTTGATTTGCATCTGTATCTGTTCAATAAGAAAATATTTTGAGATCCGATCACATCTGATTCAGATTCAACCTATATCCGATCCTTTTACATATCTAACTCATGCCATCCATCTAATGGTTTCTAAATGATTAAGTTCTCGCTCAGGGACCAATGCCCGCTTAGGAAACAATGTCTCTAATTGGATCCTTGGGAAGTTGCAGAGAGTGGGAAACAGAGAAAACATTCTTGGTGTTCCATGATAGCATCATAGGCCTCATGCCGAAGCCCTAATACAAAAAACAGTGATTCCACATAACCAATGAGTAATAGTAGAGTGTGCCATCTCAAATCCACAATCAACCAATTCGAGCAATGATAAGACAAGAGCTTTCTTCCACTATGCTACTAACCCCATTGGCAATTGATCCATCCATGAATTTGATAACGCTTGTATAGGTGGATGTCACACAACAACCTAGCTGAAAGCAACCGGTCATTCAATGGTGACTTGATAGATGATTTATGGAACATATATGATAGGGATGCTACCAATTAGATGTAACTAGGATCTCTTGTTTTTTATTGCTGGAATTCGTAATTAAGAGATAAACAAGGACCTTTTGTTCAGGAGAGCAAATCAGGTTCACGTACAAGAATGTACGAGAACGTTCCTGATCTGTGGATTTAGAATCAATTTTCTCCCTTTTCATTTAATAGATTCTAAATCCATGAACCACGGACGTATGAAAACATTCTCGTACATGAACCTGATCCATTCACTTTGTCCGGTGTCTATAAAGTAATTCAAATTGAGGATCAATACTCATCAAAACTAAAAGTTAATTTTCCACGCATTACAGTTTCGGCCTTTGCGGATACCGATACGTTTCTTATTATAAATGATAGACACGATCAAGAACGGAAGCCATCCAATCCATCCTCAATGAATCCTTCTTTAGATGGAATCTAACGTAATTTATCTTCTTAGTTATCTCATCCACACCCACAAAATAAAAGGCTAATATATATTAATTACTTGGCATAGTCAAGAAATTCATTAACAATGGAGTCTTTAGATATTATACCCTGTTAAGAGTAATAGCCCCAGGCCCAAGAGCCCACAAGCCCAGTCGTGTGATTAACAACACCTTGATTCCCAACCCTATTCGCACTTATATATCGTTATTTTTTTTGCCCTGATTTAACCCCTAGATGAATCGACCACGATTTACAGGAGTACATAATGTACTATTGCCTTGTTGAGTAAGCATTTGTAATTTGAAGGTTTTTTGTGTTGGATATGTATGTCCATGAAACTCGGTTTATCAATAAGACTATGTATTTTCATTTATGTATGACATTTATTTATTGGGTTCCAAACATTGTGAGCTAGGGTTTCAAAGTGAGTTTTTTCGAATATTGTTTCATTATAATTTCTCTTTTACATAGTAATACATTTTCTTCTTCACCTGAAGACGAAGCACATCACATCAGTGTGTTGTGCGGATATATGTTTGTTTATTTTCGTATTTATTGATTTTTACAATAACATAAAAAAGTAGAGGTCCAAAATAGCAAGAACTGACGATGGACCGATGCAGCCTTTGGATCAGCTTGAAACAAATTAAGATCGAAAGAGAGTTTAAGATATCATACTACCAAAATCTGGGCTGGAACACTCTTTCCAAGAAAGAACTAAGGCAAGAGCTGCGTGATATATTAGTGGAACATTGAAAATAAAACTCTGTTAAGAGTAAGGAGACATCCAATACTTAGCTTAGAGCTCACTTATTCAGCAACATACCATGCCAATGTCAAAATATCATAGCAGGCTTTCACAATTTTCCAAATGTAATTTTTTACTTAATTATGGTATTGTCACCATGTCAATGTCAAAAGATCAAAGCAGGATTCCACAATTTTCCAGATGCAATTTTTTTTACTCAATTATGGTATTATAACTCTCTCTTTTTTTTTTTTACTTTTTTTTTTCTTCTTTTAAAAATCAGAAAAATAATATATTAAAAAAAAAAATGAATGTACATGGATAACGTCTAGGCATACCCAGATGAAAAAAAATTACAGAGAATAGATCTTGAGACTTCACTTTTGGCATAGCCATCTAGCTAAGGATCCACCTTTGGCATGGCCATAAAATCTTAGAAAGAAACTAATAGGCAAACTTCCTAAAATAATCCATCAATCATCAAAATGAAAGTGGTGCCTATCCTGGGCATCCCAACTGATTTCATGACTAATAAATAGGAGGTGCCGCGGTTAGTTAACTGAGACTTGATTTTCTACTTATTTCTTTGCTAGCAAATCAGAAGCTGAATTTACTTCCCTAAAGCAATGTGATATCTTCCAAGAGAAGGAAGAAAGAAACTCAGCATGGTGATCCCATTGTTGAAGAAATCTCCATGTGATAGATAGATTCGAGATACAAATAACAATTGCATGGGAACCCGTTTCAATCCCTACGTTTTGAATATCACTCTCCCTCTCTATTTGTAACCTAATGAAGAAAGCAGAGAATTCATCAAAGAAATTAGTTTGAACTCCTAAGAAATTTGAGAAACAACATTGGGAGGAATCCGCTGAATTTCTGAAAATCCCACCTGCACAAGCAATGCCCGAATTCCCTAGAGAACAACCATCAATATTAAGCTTGGTCCATCCCGATTCAGGCTTACACCAATGAACTTCTATAATTCTTTGTGGAGGGAAAAGATGGATTACTGCACCAAGATACTTTGAAATTAACAGGTCATCAACTGATTTGGAGGCCATCAAGATACTAGCTTCTTGTAAGTCACGGTTGAGAAAAAAACATAATCTAGCTTAGAAATTACCTTCGTATCTTCTCTGGTTCCGCTCTTGTAAAATATGAATAGGAAACCCGCCAACCAGATATACTTCGTATCTTCTGGTGTTGTCACTCCAACAGTTGCACGTGATAGTTTTGATTGTGCACATCTCAGTTTACCTACAGCTCTAAATTCAAAAATATCGTTAAATTTGCAACTATTGAGTTTCATGCATTCTTTCATAATATGTAAATTACCAATACAACAACGTGGGTGGGGGTGGGGGTGGGGGTGGGGGGGGGGGGGGAAATAGGAGCACAAGTTGTAGAAACGCAACCCCAAAACAATGCAAAGGATAATGGAAAAACAAGAACAAACAATGCACACAAGTTTAGGAGGTTCGGCAAGATTGCCTACATCCTCGGTGAGATGAGGTTCTGCTTGACTATCAATGGAGAATAGGGTTACAGTGCTCGTCCTCACACCTCTCAGTATTGCTTGCATTATAGAGAAAGAAAACATCGCTACAAATGTATAGCTAAAAACCCTAATCTGGAAAGTACAAAACTACCATCAAATAAAAAATTTGAGTACACCCCCGCTATGTGGGACCACCTTTTTGTTCTATCGAGGCGAATGCATCAGTACACCCTGGATTAAATTGTGACGGAACACAAGGCATCGTACACCAACGCAAGTTGTGTGCAACCTTTCTTCACATGTTACGCACAAAAATCCTCTGCGGGGAGGCAGTGAGCAACAATGAAAATCCAACGTTTGAGATGCATGCCGGCACCCTCTGAACCATTGAATCCTCACTGCTGCTTATCACTCACCACACACCTTAGAGGATTTGAGTCCCACATGTTACAGACTCATCTACATGCTCATTGTTTTTGCCTCTAAATCTTCTAAACTATAAGATTCCTATTGAAAGACCCAGACCCAGTGGCTAAAGAATTGATGGAGCAAATTAACAATAAACATGGAAGCAAAAAATGAACCGCTGGCCATCGTAGATACAAAATGCCCTGTAATCATGAGATTAACAAGATATGAACCTTCAAAATTTGAAATCAGGGTTTGATTTTCTAATTAGGAACATAAAAAGTTTTTTTTTTTTTTTTTTTTTTTTTTTTTTTGAGGGGAATGGTGCTTGGAGGTTGACAACTACCCTAAACAATAATCAAGCTAGTCTTGATGATTGCAACGAACAAACAGATACATTCAAAAACCTTAGCTTCTAGGGTAGATTCAGATCAGACTAAAACTGAAAACCAGTATTAGATCTCACCACTACGAGAGATTATGGCTAAAAATCAGGACTCTCTTTCTCTCTCTCTCTCTCTCTCTCTCTCTCTCTCTCTCTCTCTCTCTCTCTCTCTCTCTTTTCTTTTTAATCATTTCTTATATAAGAAAGAAGCAAAGGATTGTGGGTAGAACAGAACCTCGTATACATACAGGTCCGACAACAAAGAAGGCTACCCTCAATCTGCTGCTGATGAATTCGTCCCCCCATTGCTTTGTGAACCTTTCTTCTAGGGCTCCCGAGCAACTGCGATATAAGTATTCAGCAATGAATTTCAATATTTTGACTGCTTTCTTTGTTGATGATTGAAGAAGGTAAAATAATTTTAATAGTCCCACTGCCATTAAAATTCTGTTATCTGAATGGTCAGTATAGTAATAGCTCTACTATTGGCACATATATAGTTATTATGGCCAAATCAAGGTGTCACAAATGAGTTGAATCAAGTACGGAAAAAGAATGTGTTGGGTCAGTTGAGATTCCATGCCTGTGCTTGTGAGGTGAAGAACATTGATGTCCTTGGTGAATACCTTGATGCAAATTGCAAGCCAACTCCAAGGACAACATAGAGTACCAACCTTGGAACAAAACCCAACTGCAAAACATATCATAAACTGCTTTGAGAGGGAAATAAAAAAACACTTAGAAAGAGACTTGAGCCCAAGCTGGATCAAGTGTGTCTAATGCTGCCAAAGTTGATCCCCAATCATTTAATGATTAAGAAACAACTGCTCAGCCTTGTTATTTTACTCTCCCTCCCCACTTTTTTAGATGATGGGAGAGGGGTGAATGAAAAGGAAACATTCCAACAAGGGACAGAAGAGCATCACTCAAACCAGTATCAAGTATAGTTTAACACACTTCTACCAAAAAAAAAAAAAAGTATAGTTTAACACACCATGTCAATATTAGATCTTGGAAGACCAAGAGACAGAAAGCTTGCAGAGTAGCAGTTAGGGATAGTGGTTGAAAATACTATTTTACATTGATAATAGTTTAATACTTTTTTTTTTTTTAGTAACTAAAAAGTTGGAAACAAACGGAGCCTGAAAGGTTTATCTATAATTAAATGGGGATTTTATTGAAGAACATCCGTATGAACATAAGGTAAACTGCGTAGACTAGGTTTTTTTTTTTTTTTTTTAAAGAAGATTAATGAAGAAGAATGTATAGAATTAAAAGCAGAAAAGTAAACGACTGTAAATCCCAAAATTTCACAGAAAAAAAAAAAGGTATCTTGTAAAACATCGCGAATTATCATTATAATACTACGAAAACTTGTACGACAAGATAAGACTATTCGAAAATGAAAGAACTGGGGAATAAGCTCTATATATGGTTGTCGACAGTACAGTTCAGTTGAGTAGACCACCAAATCTGACATATAGCATATCCACGGTATTTATTAGACATGCAACATTTAGTCTACCAAATCATTGCAAAAAATTAAATGTGTTGAAAAAAATTCCCACATGTTTTGTTAACCAAGATGTCCAGGCTAATTTACGCACACCTCAACTAATCCTCGGGGAGATTTGCATAGAAACCCACCACCACAGTCTCCACTTAAATCGCAAATGTACATATGGGGAAAAACAATTCCCACATGTAAGAACCTTTTGTTCTCTAAAAAGTGTAAGCTTTTGCTGATATGGGTAAAAACAGAACAAGAAGATATGGCATTGGTGTACCTAATTTTGAGACTTTTTTGTCTCAAATTTTTGAAATAGAAGGAAAACATCTTGGGAAAATGTAGATGGCTAAGAAGTCCTACCAAAATGAGAAGTATGCTTATTAGTACTTTTACCATATTAAGGCAAAGTAATGGACAAACACTTTTGAGAGTTTTCGGGACAAGCATGGCTAATTTGCCAAGTGAAAGGTGATTTGGCAATTATCAGCTTCAGATATTATAGGGAATGGTTTGGATTGACCACATTTAAAATTTCAAACCCAAATATAATAATTTAATAATGATATACCCTTATATGTATATCGAAGCATTCTCTTAATTTAATGCTTAAATTGTCAGTTGGCAAATTCCATTTCAATTGATAATTGACATATTAACATGGACTTGGGGTTGACAAAATTAGCGCTTTGGTTTACATGCTCACAAAGTTTTCACCCTATTTGACTACTTTCACATGGAAAAATGAGCACATACAGAAAAAACAGACTCAAAGCAAAAAAATTAGATTCATTTGAGAGAGAGAGAAAGAGAGTACCTTGAATAAAATTGTCATGTAGAACGATATGATAATTTGTTTGAAATTTTGGTCAGCCAACATCAATTAAGAGTTCTACCTGTTATCGGTAGAGGTCTGTGGTTGCCATGGTACACCATTTAGTTCCAACAAATTCTGTGAGTTGGTCAGATCTGGTAATTTTTCCAATGATATACACCCCCTAGCATCCAAGAGTTCCAAAGATTCCAATCCACTATCAGCTTGAATCTCAGTTAGCTTCTCGCAGTCATTAGCTTTTAGCTCCTTTAAATGTCTTAAGTTCGAGAGATTTTGAAGTCGTTGAATGGATTTGCATTGTGCTATTTTCAATATTCGCAAGGACTCCAATTTGTCAATGCCTGGAATCTCAGATAGCCTTCCACAATTTTCAATCTCTAATTGCCACAACTTCTTTAAGTTTGAAAGATCCGGTAATCTTTCCATCGAGTAACACCCACTGATTCCTAAATAGCTTAGGTTCTTCAAGGTTGAGATATCTGGTAATGTTTTTAATGATCCGGCCCCATGAATTGATAATTTTTCTAAGGATTCATAGTCTTCAAGGCGCTCAATCTCAGATAAATCCCGACAATTTTTTATTTGTAGCTTCCTCAGCCTTTTTGAATCTTGCAGATTTGGTATTTTTCTTAATGATCTGCAATTCTTTATCTCCAACACCTCTAGTGAGTCCATCCCCTCGCCTTCAAAATCGGATATGGTGTCATTCCATTCCAGCTTTAAAGTCATTAGATTTTTCGAGCCCCTCAGTTTTGGTAATTTTTTTAATGATCCGCACCAATCAATGTTGAAGACCACTAGAGAGTCCAATTTCTCGTTGGCACCTTCAATTTCTTCTAGGCTCCTACAACTATCAAGACATAATGTCTTTAAATTTCTGAACCCTCTTGATGCACTTGATAGTTTTACCAGTGAAATGCAATGCTCAGCATGTAGGTAAGTCAAACTTGAGAGAAGACCTGAGATGTCTTGAATTGAAGAGCAGTGGCTAACATCAAGGTTGGTCAAACTTGAGGGAAGACCTGACATGTATCGAATTGAAGAGCAGTTCCTAGCATCAAGGCTGGTCAAACTCGGGGGAAAAGTTGAGATGTCTTGAATTGAACAATAACTAATGTCAAGACTGGTCAAACTTGATGGAAGACCTGAAATGTCTCGAATGAAAGAGCAATGACTAACATTAAGGTTTGTCAAACCTGAGGGAAGACCTGAGATGTCTCGAATGTAAGAGTGACTAACATCAAGATTGGTCAAACTTGAGGGAAGACCTGAGATGTCTTGAATTGAACAATGACTAACGTCAAGACTGGTCAAACGTGAGGGAAGTCCTGAGATGTCTCGAATTGACGCGCAGTGACTCATAACAAGCTTGGTCAAACCTGAGGGAAGACCTGAGATGTCTCTGATATAAGAGTGGCTAACATCAAGGCTGGTCAAACTTGAGGGAAGACCTGAGAAGTCTCGAATTGAAGTGCAGAAACGAACATCAAGGCTGGTCAAACTTGAAGGAAGACTTGAGATGTCTCGAATTGAAATGCAATTACTAAAATCAAGGTTGGTCAAACCTGAGGGAAGACCTGAGATGTCTACAAGTTTCTTGCATCCTCGAAGGTGCAATTTCTCTAGATTTTCTAAGCTTGAAAGCATTGGGATTGATATAAATGATACGCAATCAGAAGCATGAAAAGATTTTAAAGTAGAAGGGAGATTTGGAAGCAATTTAAGTTTACTGCATTGACTAACATCAAGTGTTGTCAAGGAGGTCATGCAAGCCAAATCATCTGGTAGCTTATCTAGATTGTTGCATCTCCGTAAATTGAGTGTCTCAAGAGAAGTCAACTGACAAATTTCAATTGGGAGATGCTCTAATCTCCAGCAGCCACTCATATCTAATGTGATTAAGTTCCTGAGATAACCAATGGATGTGTCTATCTGAACCAACTTTTCACAGTCTTTTAGAATTAATACCTCCAACAGTTGATTTGCTGAAACATCTGGAATACTAGATAGTTGATGACAAGATGGGAGACTTAGAACTTTTAAATTTATTGCCATCTGCAAAATGGTAATTTATTTAATTAGCTTAAGAATGACTAACCAGAAGAAAATTTGAAGGGCTTTTTCGTAGACAAATTAAAAAAAAAAGTGAGAGTTTTGTTAAGACCTTGATGCAGTTCCAAATTATCCAATTATCTGTGATCTCACTATATGATAGATCAAGAACAGCCAGTTTTTGTGGACAAAAATTTGTTAGCGCATATTGGTCAGGGCATCCTCTCCAACTAAGCCATCTCAGTTTTGAAAAAGAATTAGTGAAGCTCCCAGAAAATTGTGCATAATCGACTTTCAGTAATCTTAGTTCAGTCATTGCAGCAAACGCTTCGCTCATCAAACATTGGCTCTTTGATCGACTACTGAAGTCAATAATGAGTCGGCTGAAGTCAGTAGTGAGTCCTTCACAATTACTTGTTCCCTACAAAATGGACTGACCTTAATTAAATACCAAACTAATACTATTATGATTATCTAAATAAAAGCCATCAAAAATCTAATTCACAAATTCCTAACAAAAATAAGAAATGTATATGCAATACTTACCATATGTTTAACCAGTACTTCCGATATTTCTTCTTGAGACCATATTCGACTACGCTCCCCTGGATTTTTTATGCTCTCTTGATGAACAATGTCTCTTCCAAGATCTTGAAGCATATCATGCATCCTTAGCTTACCATCTTCAGTAATCGTTACCAAAGACTTTACACAAAGAACATCAAGCCCTACTTGAGGAGAAAAACCACATCCTTCCCATATATGATATGCAATATCTTTATCCATTCCGATAAAAAAACAAGCAGTATCCAGAAACATTTGTTGGTGAGCATCTTCTAATCCATCGTAACTTATTTTCAAGCTTCTCATAACATCGTTATTGGGGATAGTTTTCAACTTCTTCAACATGCCTTTCCATACTGATTTTTCCTTTTTAAATAAAGATGAACCTACGACTTGAAGAGTCAAGGGAAGTCCTTTAGTGGTTTTTGTTATAGCCTCTGAGAGATCCAAATACTCTTCTTGAGGACGGTCCCTTCTGAATGCATAATGACTAAAAAGTTTGAGAGAATCATCCATAGTCATTACGTTGGGTTCATAAATCACATCTGTTTTTTGAGCAATTAAAATATCCTTATTTATGGTTGTGATAATGATCTTACTTCCGATACCAAACCATTCACGGTCCCCAATCAAAGACTTTGCTTGAATATCTTGATTTACATCATCAAGGACAACAAGAACTTTTTTTTTGCAGAATTTTTGCTGGATCACTTTAATTCCAACATCCACATCAGTAATATCTGGATTTTCTTCTTTCAGGATATCTTTGATAAGTTGGTTTTGCAAATAGTGAATCCCGTATTTTTCAGCATTCTCTCGAACATTTTCAATAAATGTACATCCTTCAAATTGACTAAGGACTTTATTGTAGACAACCCTTGCGATTGTTGTCTTTCCAATGCCACCAAGGCCGTGGATCCCCACAACTTTTCTGTTGCCAGATTTAATATCTAATAGCCTCAACATTTCTTCGATGTGAGATTGGATTCCAACTAACTTGTTAGGAACACGCAAGAGTCTCTTGTTCAATGTACTTGAAACTGTTCTAACAATTTCTTGTAGTAACTTCCCTTCATATCTTCATAATTCAAACAAAAAAAAAAAGGATAGATACTTCAGGTGATGAACAGTGTCCATAACAAAAGGGAAAAAAATTCTGAACATGGAAGAAACTACAAGTGCATTACGCGAATGTTATAAGATTATGCAAGTCTTACTATGTGTTTGTGACATATATTTCTGTTTATATTTTTGTAGTGATTATCCATCAAAATATTTCACAAGTGAGCAAATAGAGTAGTAATCAAGGCAAGAAAACTTATAAGATCTCACATTCTGTTAGTACTTAACACAATTTTTTTTTCTCGGGTACCCTTAAACCCAAATTACTCTTCCAATGAGTGAATACATATTAAAAATGTCAAAAACATCCTTATTAAAAAAAAATAATAATAATAAATAAAAAAAAAAAGGAGGATGAAAACAAATTTTTTTTCTCTAATACATTAGAGAATTTTTCAATGTTATTATGTTAAAACAGATCGACATTTTGAAAAAGTAACACAAAGGGTGGAGAGAGAGAGAGAGAGGGGGGGTCCACCAAATAACAATATTTCTCTTTTTTTTTTATGTAATTATGTTTTTATTTTTTATTTTTTATTTTTTTTTTTAATATCTTGAGGGTCCGGGCCTTGGAGAGAAACCAGTTGCTACCTCAAGATGGAGGCAGAATTTTAGAGGAATGGATGAAAGGTAACACTTTCTCTCTCTTGCTTCCCTTCCGACTCCCCTTCCTCCGTCTCTCTCTGAGATTTCCATCGTTGTTGCCCGATCATAAGAAAATCTAAAACCTGAGCCCTATTCAGCAACAAAGACAACCTCAACAGAGCTGTCGGAGAGTTGAGAGAGTAATTTCAAAAGCAATTTCAGAGACAAACTTCGAGTGCCATATGGCCAAACAACTTGTCCTTCCTCGGGAAGCTCCAACACGAGCACCTCTACTTCAACTTCCGCAGTGCTTCTGATGGCTCTTGAGCTCAGCCACAATAGAGAAGGTCTCTTTGTTGCAGCGATTGCATGGAAACAACTTCGGACATTTGCTCCTAGTGAAATGATTCCTCAAGCAAATGGCCGATTTCGGTACTTGTATTAGTCGTTTTGAGGCGAGATCTTAGCCGAAAATGGAAAAGGAGAGAGAGAACGAGAATCCATGGAGGCCTTGCCGTTATTTTTTTGGTTATTTCTATTATTGCCGAGAATCTATATGAGGCTGATCGCTGATCTCCTACACAAGCACATAAGGCAGAGGCCCAGAGGTGGCTCCGGGATTAGTCCTCCGACTCCCAAGTTAGAGACCCGCAGAACAGTGTTTTCACAGGAGTAATGGTGAGAGCATATTGACTTACCTGTTCTGTCGTTTAGGGTTCCTTCTTATAAGATTACCTCTTTCTAAGTCCTACTAGAATACGTCTTCCTATCTTCATGAGGAATATTCCCTATTCGGGTATCTCCTCCTCCCATAGTCAGAGTCCTCGCGCGCCTCTATCAATTGAGGGGGACTCAAGTCTCCTCCTTCTTCTGATCTCTGGAGTCATAGTCGTAGTGGGTATCTCTCGGTTGGGCACCACGTGTCCCTCCCTTGGATGCCACGTGTTCCTGCTCCATTGGTTGGCTAATTTGAGCGTATCAATTTCTATCTGGGATTTCCAAAAAAATCCCAAGTTTTACAAAATTTGGGCACGATCTTGGATATCCAAAACTTGAGCTGTGATTTTTGATTGCCATCTTATCCATCTATCTCTCCACTCCAACCACTCTCCATTTTCGTCAGCATCATCCCACTTGGCCTATTTTTCATAGAGTGATTTTTCAGAAAAGAGGAATCTTCCAGCGAATCCATCTCCTCCTCCGTCGATGAAAGCAGAGCCTCTGTTACCACCTCCAGCTCTTCGATGGGTTGGGAAAACCTAGAGGCTCTTTGATTGTCTCATCCCCATTGTTGATTTATCTGCTTCTCCCTCCTCCCACCCAAGCAAACAAGTTGAGCTGGGGTGGGATGCTACAGTAACCCTCCTTCCCTTTTCCACTCCGATTGCTCACCCCATTAATACATGGAACCCATGTGGCAGAGAGTCCCACCCTAAACTCCCCTCTAAAAAAATGGGGCCTAAGGAAATTGTGAGTTCCATATATTTCTTTAACATGAGATTTTGGGCATGCAAACATCATCTTCATCATGGAATTTGTAGGCATTCTTCATAAAACTTTTATCATCTGTCATGATTAATAGGTTTTTTCATAAAACCTTTAGGGCCCATTTGTTTAGAGGGGAGTTGGGGGTGGGAATGTTATCAGTATGGGACCCACATGTTAGTGGGATGAAGGACAGGGGAAGTAAAGATATGGTAAAGTGAGAAAGTCCCACCCCAACAGCGTTTGGTTTGGGGGAGAGAGATGGGGAGAAGGAAAGAGAGAGGGAAAGAGCATGACGGATATGATTAGAGTTCGGTTTGCATAGGAGTTTCAGAGCCATGGGCTAGGGATGATCGGTTTTCAGGGCCTGTTAATTTCTGAGTTCAGAGCCGATTGCTTTCCTTTGTTTGGTTGTAGATGATCGGAGTTTAGGGTTTCATAAATTTTGATTTTAGAGTCGATTGGGGGTAGCAAATGAGCAATAGGGGCTCGATCAGGATTATTAGAGGGTAGATGAGGATGATCAAGGACGTGTGGCAGAGGAAACTCCTTCGTGGATTCGTTCGGTTGCAATGGTGGGACAATGGATGACCTTGGCTAGGAGATGATCGGAGTTCGATTTGTAGCTTCATACCCCAGCAGTGGTGATTGGGAGATGATCAGAGTTTGAGTTCAAGTTCTGCCATGGTGGTGGGAGTTGTGCCGGTAATTAGGTATGACATCAGGTGTGGAGATAAGGTGGAGCCACCTCTGTGATACACTTGCACCTCAAGAATGTTTTGATTGGCAAGCTCACATCACTGAAATCTACATCACCAACGTCTCTGCTGCTCATCATTCTAAACGGAGTTTGGTTTGCGGCTTCGTACCCCATATCGGTGGTGGGATGATGGAGGACCTTAGCTGGATATGATCTGAGTTCAATTTACGGCTTCGTACCGCAGCAATGATGGTGGGACAATGGAGGACCTCGGTTGGGGAACGACACGATGAAGGTTGCTACAGTAGTGGGACGATGTAGATTTGCCAAAAGTCCCCATCAAAGTCCTACCAATTTGGTGGGACTTTGGTGAGGGCTGGGGTGGGAGAAAATGACGTCCACATAGGCCGACAGGAAATAACACCATGTTTCCCCATAATCGCACCCCGATTAAACAAACAGTTTAAACGGTGGAATAGTCCGTACAACTATCCCACCCCACCAAAACCCCTCTAAACAAACGGACCCTTATTGATATAATTGACACAATTTTCCTTATTAATGTGATTGGCTAGGTGTGTCAATGATGGAATGGGTTGGGCCAATTTCTTAAAACCCAACCTAACCCTAAGGTCTCTTAATTCAACCCAAGCCTCTTGCTCTATCGGTTCAACATAACCCAACTTGGCCTTTATTGATCCTAATTGGGTTGAACCTGGTTTGCCCTAATTGACCATGGTAGCCCTTGTTTATTATTATTTGGATGAGAGAGATTATTAATCTGTTCATTCTCAAATTTTGAAAGCAAACAACATATTTAAAAAAGAAAAAAGTAAAGATACAGGTGAGTAGTGTGATTATAAAAGGTGTTGATAGTGAATGGAGACATTTAAAAAAATTATACATTTTACATGTTATAGTCATATGATATATATATAGGGTCAGGCTGGGCTGAGCCCAAGGCTTAACCCAAGCCCACCCTATAGGCTGAAACACTTAGCCTAGGTCCTTCTCGGGCTCAAGGTAGGCTAGGGCTAGCCGGGAATTTTTGAAAGTGCTATGATTGGCAATAGAAGCATACTAAAGAAAAAAAAAAAGAAGAAGAAGAAGATGTGATTGGCATACCCTCTCTCTCTCTCTCTCTCTCTCTCTCTCTCTCTCTCTCTCTCACACACACACACACACACACTCAATACAAGAAATAAAGGCTTTAGGAACCGTATTTGTCATTGTGCAGTGCCGTGCACATGGTTTCAGGCTACCGCGCACATGGTTGTTCTACCGCGTGCAGGACTATAGGCATGGTTGCAGTGCCACACACAAGCCTGCAAGCTACGGCACATATGGCTGCGGGCATGGCTCCACTGCTGCGCACATGGCTGCACTATTGCCCACATGGGTGCTTGCATGGCTGCAATATCGCGCACAAGGCTGCTGGCTACCGCACACATGGTTGCACGTACTGTAACTCCAAAAAACCACTGCTAAAAAGATATTCAACAATTATTTTTACCTCCACTATAGGTAGCCCACAACAGTGGTAATTTTACCATCTCTAAATGTTGAAACCATTCCTCCCTTTAGCAGTGGATTTTTTTACTACGGGTAAAAGCATGTTTCTTCCTCTGGGGTAGGAAGAGGGGGCTAGGGTGGGTTCTACTGGCAAAGGTGGTGGCATGAGAAGGAAGTGGCAGCGGGACTCAGGAGTACTTTAAGAAGAAAAAAATATTATTTAGTGGACGTTCGAAAGAAACTTGGTTGTTGCTTGGGTTGCAGCTACCTGGTACCAGCCAAGGGAATGGAATATCAGAGCTAGGAGTGAAAAAATTCACCCTATGTGGGTATTTTCAAACCTGCCCCTGGGATTCCATTCCCTTGGTTGTTACCAAGGAGTAATAACCAATACAAAATTTACTGCCTTTACTAGGTTTAGATAACAAACAGTTAAATTTAGTAGCAATAAATAGCATTGCTAAATATTTAATTACTACCACAAAAAGTTACATACAATAACCAATATTGCCACATATGCATAGCTATCCCCCATTAATGTCTACTTTTTAGACATGCACTCCCTAATTTTTTGAGAACGGATCAGGTCCTCAAACGAGAACCATTTTCGTATGGAATTGATCCATACAGATGAAATCCATTCAAAGAAAAACCTTGTGATGGATTCTATCTGTGTGGATTAGACCACACAAGAATGATTCTTATACAAGAATATGATCCACACTCTAATTTTCTGAATGTTCTTTAGTTTTTTCACATTATTTACTTATTGAGGTGTGCACACTATGTTGTTGCTTGGTGAAAAACTAGTTGGTGAATCTTGGTCGTAGGTCTACGAACCCTTCTTGCACCTGTCACAAAGGAGGCGATATACTGCTAAGGTAAATTTTAAAAACACACCTTGGGTATTATTAGTCACTAGTTCACTATTTCTTAGGTTAATCACAAGAAAAGAGGGCTGAATGTCCAAAAACCACTTCTATAGTTTTTACTTGTGTTTCTTTTTTTATTGCAACCCTTAGATGTAGGGCGGACTCACTTCGGATAGGAAAGTCAACTTAGTTTGGGGATGGTCACAACACTCATGGGAAAATCAATGTCCACAAGGGAGAATTGCTCCCAGAGAACACTGGAGGGTCGATTCCGGTGCCCAAAATTCCGGCAAAGTCGGCCGAGGTGGGATCTACGTGAATATCATGGTAGAAAATAAATGCGAAAACGATTCATGGAGATTGATGAGCATGCGCGATAAACACTACAAAGACATGTTTTAGGCATACCTGAATCCATGGCTGAAGAATAACAACTTATCAAACCTCTTCTCGTATGCTCCTTGTACAACACGATCAATGTTGGTCTGATCTACCCTCTTTCCCTTTTGTTTTAGATCATTGGCCTCACTTAATGGGTCAATGATAACTATATGTAGGGGTGAGGGTAGGGACCAATACTGCAAAGAAATTAGGGTTTCCTTCCCATTAAGAAAACAATACTTTAGGTCCACACATAGTAATATATATTTCATACCATTAAGGTGTGCTAATAAAATCCAATATCTCCATAGAGATCACTTACCATTATTGGATTCTTTGTGCTTACTCCATCTATAGTCAACACCATTAAACTGATTTTGAAAATAATGCTAGCCCATCTAATTGGAAATCTTACAATCTCCCACTTGGGCAGCATATGTCACAAGTTTTAGATTTTAAAACTTATTTAAAATGACTCTCCGGTTTAGATAAATTGAATGTGGCCACAAACAAAATAGTGTTGAATGGAGTGCACATTAAATCAAATGCCTTGGTCCGAATGAGAATTACAAACACCCAACTATATTGATCATCACATCTAAAGTAACATGGGACCAAACACGTCAAAGTTCTCATAACCTCACCGACTTGGGCTAAACAGTATGAAAGTGTGGTATAGAAATAACATACAATAGTGATCATCATGCCTATTTCCAAATTGGTTCAGGCTCGGAAACCAAATGAGCCTTATGAGACAGATACCAAAAGTCTCATAACTACAAGCTTCTCCTAGACACTCAAGCTTTAATCGAAGAAGCTCATTGGGACTAGGTCCGAATATCTCAAAACACTCTCACTAGACCTCGATCAATCGAGGCGTTACTAGTGCCTGAATGTGTGTGTATTGACTGGAACCTCGAATACTGAATGAGGTAAATACACCACATATATCCTCAATTTTCTGAAGGAGGCAAAAAAAAAAAAAAAAAAACAAGTATATATACATAATCAGTTGTCCATAATAAAGATGCATGTATATTCTTGAGAACAATAATAATGCATCATAAATATAATAAAGCTAAAACCCAGATGCAATTAACCATGTTGAGCAAAGCTCCCACTAATAAAATGTATCAAAAGAACTGATAAGTCACTTATCAGTCACATCCTCTTGGAAGACATTTGGAATCAAGAACCTTAGTTTGAACAAAATTAACAATCACTGGCTTGAGAGGCCCATCAATTCTAAGATTAAAATCCATTATCATAATAGCCAGAGAAACATTAAAGGATTAGTTTCATTCCTTAAAATTGGAGTCATTCAAAATTTTAATAGAAAATAGTTGGGAAGTCAAAGCTGTAAAATATAACCATAGATATTTATCAAAATATATAATATGCAAGAACAGAAAGCACATTAACACCCCAACAATATAATTAAACCTGACTAATTGGGCTATTAATTAGATTTATCCCAGTATTATTTTTAATAACTATAGGAAAACGTAAACTGAGGAAAGATTCGACGTCATTGGGGTCACACCTGTGGTGGCAAGATCCCCAACAAGTAGAATCTTTCACATGCAAGGCGAGACGCTCAAAACAACACCACTCTAAAGATTCAGTCTCCTATGGTGGCAAGACAAGAACCTCCAAAGCTATGAAGCCCAAAACGTCACCTCACACTATCAAGAGAAATCGAGCAAACGAAGACTCATTTGTGATGGCAAGAGCACATCATTCACCATATGGTCTCCTTGACTGTAACCCATCCCAAATAATCAATAATAATTTCACAATCTCAGTAACTAGCCTACTAAGTGGAAGCATAATCACTGAAATTATGAAGACCTATAGACTTGGATTGCTACCAAATGCCCGTGGGTTTAGATTTGGGTGCAAACAACAAGATGAACTATTTCAGTATTTAATTAAAAAAAATTCAACATAAGCCCACAAAAGCAATCCATTGTAAACCCTAATAGTCAATATGATAACACCATAATTTAGTAGTTATCAAAGTGAGTACATTCTTAGTATGACAGTTTTACACTTCCAACCATTAACATAATTAAATAAAAAAATCTAAATATGGTACTTTCCTATAATGGCAACATGCTAATACAAACATTAGCTCACAGACTTTAAGGTCAATCATAATAAAACCCTATAATTTCTGTAAGTCAAAAAATTCATTAACTAAGAACGGCACATGAACCAAATAACTTGTAGGCTAAAACAACAATAAGACCTCAACAAATAAAGGTAATGTGAGCTTAGATCTATAGCAAGTGTAAACAATTTCATATGCTTCATACCAATAAGTCACTAAAACTTTAAATTAGCTCATTTAAATCATTCAAGTACGATATATCTATTTTATTTCGATGAATTTCCAATAAAATTACACTTTATCACAAGTACACATAGGATATATAAATTCAAAAAAACGTTACTTAAAACAATGCACTTGTAACATTTTGAATTATAGTGGGTGTTAAAACTCACAAATAAGTGTCTTGTGAAGGAACCGAATATCACGAACCATAAATATAACATCGAAGAAAACATCGATATTTCCCAGATTAGCTTAAAATTCATGAAAACGACTAGTGTAATGCACATAATATAAATAAAACATGTATAAGACATCTTCACCCTCAATAAGATAATATTTTGTTCTTCCACTAATAATATAAGAGAGGGAGGAGTAAATGATCCAATAAAAGTACCAGTGATAAGAGTGAACATCAGTTCATATTAGAACTATATCTAACTGTTGGCTTAAACAAACAAGGACAAAGTTGTTTCTTTATCCTTTGAGAATAGATGATCCAATAAAAGTACCAATTACAAGATCAAACGATTTCTGATTCCACTTGCATAAAATGTTTATGGTCTATCCAATTATTAGACTCTAAAACTAGATTTCATTGAAACTGTGATAGAAATATTTAATAAACCACCAACATATACAAGTAACGTAAGATGATCTTGTATCATAACATTTCAAATGTGAATATAGGCATCAGCATTAATATTAATCTTTAAGATGTCAACTCTACCCACAAAGGATTTTCATTAAAGCCCATTTAAATAGACCAGACCAATAACAAAGTTCAACTTGGTGAGATTCCGTGCATTCACTGCAATGACTATATCACTCAAAAGTTATAACTGAAACTGTATCTTTATCCTTTGGGATAGAGATTCACTGGTTCTCTCATTTTCAAAAGAATTCCTAAGTTAGTGTTCTTTTCTAATTTATGAATATTTATTCACAAACCTTCATGACACCACTTTTAGGAAAATATCATCTTTACTGTCAAGAAATGCACAATTAAAATGAATGTCCATATACTTTGATGACATCACCTTTGAGAAATGTCACTAACTTTGATGTCATGGAGAAAACCATGGAAGAATAAGATGTGCCATTTTGGTGGATAACGTACACCCTTTCATGGTTTCTAAGAAATGTATTATGCAGCCAAACATGTACGAAAATTTATACCTAGTTTAATTCCAATATATTTATTTATCATAGGGTGCTCCAAATATGACATGCAAATATAAAATACCATTAAGCTTCCACCTATGTCATTCATAAATGACTTTTCAATATACAAGATTTGTTCATCGAGCAATCCATTTTTCTGGCACCAACACCTAATTGGTATTATTGAGTTACATAAAATTAGGCTAACAAAATAGTATGCTTTGGACATTCAATTCCAAATCAGAACTGCTAGCACATGAAAATCGAATTACTATAAGATATTGGCATTTGGTATAATCAAATGCCATGGTTTAAAAAAATAATCACCATGAAACATGGTGAAGGACCCAAATTTAGAATTCCACAAAACTTATAGATATTAGACTACATTAGATTGTACAAAAAAAAAAAAAAAATAGTTTTCTGATGGAGACATCAGAATGGGTGAACCCTTGACACTAGACTCCCTCTTAGAAACCTATGTTCTGAAACCCTTAAATGGGATCTCTGTGGGCATGCAAGATTATTAAATAACTCAAATTAAAGTCGGTGGTAAATCTGTAAATTCTGGACAATCCAGCACCTTAAGATTAAGTACCCAATGAAAAGAAAAAACAAGCTGAAAATAGACCCATGTTGAGGGCTCTTTTCTAGAATTATAAGGGTTTTCACATAATTAAGGACAATAAATCCTTATTTGCAAATCAGAGAAGTAGGTCATCGTCCCCTACCTCAAGTAATCGGTCAACCAGAGATAAGCCCATATGAAATTGGTTGATGGAACTCACCCACAAGAGTTCTTTAATCTTTGAATAATACAGGCCCAAGAGCCCACCACGTTTTAAGCTAAAATCCTTTTTCTTTTTTTTGGTAAATCAAGTCCATGGACTAAACCCATAACTCTTAAATAAACATGGGCTTGGCCCATTAATATTCAGTTAAGTTGAAACAATCCAAAACAAACTTTTATAAGCAACAATGGGCTTAGCCCATTACCTTTTAAAGGATTTTAACCAAAAAAAAAATTTTTTGATAGAGCCAAACTTAATACCCACAACAAGCCCTATCGTTTTACCCTTTCTTCTCTTACTTTGGCTTTGGAAATTCAAGTCTAGATATTGCATAGAATAGGTAAGATTAGAGAGAACATCGGTTAGATCTTAGACTAGGCCATGTTGCGACACGGCCCATAGTGGGCTTTGGCCGTAAGTGCCAAATTAATAGCCCTAGTTTCTTCTATACCTTTTCTTGTTGATGGATAAGATTAGAGATAGCATCGGTTAGAAATCTTAGCCCATGTCATATTTCCAAATGGTTAGAGTGGGTTAAGGCGTAAGTATTCTATTTCCTTTCTCATTGATACATAAGATAGAGATAACATCGGTCAGAAATCTTAGCTTAGGCCATGTTTCTATGTAGTCAGAGTGGTTTAGGCCGTAAGTGCCACAGCCCTAGTTTCTTCTATTCCTTTTCTTGTTGATACATAAGATTAGAGATAACATCGGTTAGAATGGTGAATTGAAGAAATTTTTTTTGGCTTGTGCATCTACATATGCTATGTGGAAAGGTATTGAATATTTATGGAGGTGTCTAGATTAGCCCCTATCAAATTTTGTTAAGTTTGTCTTGAATTCTTGACCCGTTTTGAAGATTGACCCATCCGACATATTTTGGTGGCGACCCAAATGGGAATTTTTCTGAGATCTGTGATGGAAGCAGAGAGGGGTTGGGCCGACAGGCCCAAGCCCGGAGCCCATCACTGATCTCGTATGGGGGTGCGGTATGGTTCGACCGGATCAACCGCGACCCGATAGGTCGACCCACGATTTTGGAGTATATATAATGTATTGTTGCTTGTTGAGAAAGTCATTGTATTCTAGGGTTTTCACGCAGCTGGGGTTTCAGGGCGAGTTTTTCCTCGCCGCTGCTGGGGTGTAATCTCTCTTCTGCATAGTGAATCATCTTCTTCTTCGCCCAAAGACGTAGCACACCACCCTGGTGTGTGAACCTCGTTAAATCTCTGTGTCGTACGAATCTATTGTCTCTTCATTATTCATGTTTCTTGGTGTTTGATCTAACAAATTTCATTCTTAAATTCAATAATTAGCTTGAACATGCATGTCAATGCATCCTATCATCAACCCGTTAACCCTCTTGGTACTACAGATTTTTTTTAGTACTTTATTTAGGACTGAAGTTTTTGTGCCCATGATTCCATGAATAAACAGTCCTTTATGGGTATAGAATAACTTTTTCCCTTTATTTTGTCACATGAAAAACTATTTTTGAATTGAAATATAATATGACCGACCTGTTTAAAAATTTTTAAACTCATTCATCTCACCCACCACGTGCATGGGAGATATAAGTGTGTAAACTCAAATTTTACTTCGGCAACTATGGACCATTAACATTCCTCCAGTTATTAATCAAATATTGCATTTGATACCCATTCAAGTATGTTTCTCTTTATCTTATAACCAAAAGCAACCCAATTTCTACCAAAAAAAAAAACCAATCACATGAATGGAAATATCTCAACACGTCTACTTGGCCATAAGTCACAATTCTATGGAACATGATTGCATTTGACCAGAAGAGTGAGTCAAAAGTTAAGTTTTTGTTGATGGATATTGAGATTGATTCAACTACTGATCAATTAAATGCAATCCCAGATTATAGCCGATCTATGACCCTAGATGATAACTAAGTGGATGAAATTTTGCTGCTCTATTACCTTAGATGACAAGAAGTGGATGAAATTTTGCTGTTATTCGGTTCAGTCAAAAAAATGGAATAATTCACTTCACTTTTGAGTTTATAAATACCTTCTTAGATTTTAGCATTTTTCACAACAATAATTACAATAACAAATTCAGCTTCATCCCAATCTTAACTTAATGAGGTCGACTATGTGGATCCAAACAAAACAAAGTAGATAAAGACTGAAATTTAAACAAAAATGGTGGATGACATAGAAGAGAAAGACTATATAGTAGGGAAAATGTAGGACTTACGTATCTTTCTTAGAATGCCATCCATCCAATTTTCCAACTTCTTTTAGAGCATTTCGCCACTTTTGCACTGTTTTCTCATTGAAACGCTCCTTGTGTTCCTCAAAGAACTTTGCATATCCCTTGGTCTGGTTTCGCACATTCGTTGGTTCAACTTCGTAGAAAATAGGCAAGACGGTTTGTTTCCTTGTTCTTTTACATTCAAATATCTCGTTTAGCTCATTGAGACACCATTTGCTTGCACCATAGTTCTTAGAGAATATGGGAATGGAAATTATTGACTGATGGATTGCAACGAGTAGGTCTGAGCCAATCTCGTTTCCCTTGTTGAGTTCCTCCTCATCCCTGAAAGTTTGAATTCCGGCCCCAACTAAAGCATGGTAGAGGTGGTCAGCGAACTTGGTGCGAATGTCTTTGCCATGAAAGCTCAAGAACACTTCATAACTCAAATCAGGAGAAGAAGATGATGATGAAGAAGAAGAGGCCTGATGATGAGCTGCCATTGTGTCAAGATATGTCTTCAAATGTGAATTAGTAGAGTGATGTATATATATTCTTCAATCTTTGATACTGCTACTATATATACTCGTCCAACAGCTTCCTAGCAAGGAATTGCTCATTTGTGTATTCAAAAAAAAAGTCAACCATGGCTAAGAGATAATTTGTAGTTTGGGAACCAGACAAAAATTGGAACCTCTCTAGGTATTATCTGAAACAATTGGGAGTAAATCTAATACAACTTGAAACCTATTTAATTCGTTAAACAAAATTTTTTTTAGACAAATGAAATAGATTGAAAACGGAGTTGCAGCTGTCATGGCTAGGAGGCACTATTCCATCATGTGTGC
This sequence comes from Macadamia integrifolia, assembly GCF_013358625.1. Lineage (NCBI taxonomy): Eukaryota > Viridiplantae > Streptophyta > Magnoliopsida > Proteales > Proteaceae > Macadamia > Macadamia integrifolia. Next base: position 1,495,410 of record NC_056567.1, on the reverse strand, counting down.
CACAAAGTGGTTGTATTCCATTCCGTGACTTTTTAGGTTGTGTGAATCTAAAATTATAGGCTGTACACATGATTATCATTTTTAATAAATTCACTTTTGATCAAAAAAATTAATACGGCTATGACAAAAAAATCTGTGAAGATCCTTTGCTTGAGGGAAAAAAGTCAACTCCTTCGGCCTTTTTTTTTTTTTTGAGCCAACTGCACTAACAGCTGTCCTAATGTGTCACATCGCATTCTCCGCCTGAAATTAATTCTTCAATATGCGGTGTAGAGGGAGAAAATATTTTCTGCTCAATTGAAACATATTTAATTCATTGGTCATCTCTTCATGGTTTACATAATTAAAAATTAATTTAACTAGTATGGACATATCTGGCTCTTTGCATGAGAAGTTTACCCATTAGAGTTTGCCTTTTAATTAGATAACTCACTAAACTTAGAATTGAAATAAACTATAAGATGTTACGGTGTTATGATTCTGGAAGAACTCAACTCCATAAATCAACTTATAAGATGAGGGAACTTAAAATCATATCAACCCACATCAATTTCCTATGAGAATTAATGTGGGATCAACCCCCATAAATTGATATGAGATCATAACATGAGATTACTCATTCATCAAAGTTTAATAGTGAAAGGAAAATATTTCCCTTGAATCAATGGGTTTCAAATGTCATCTATGGATTTAGATATCAGGTATTGGTTGCTACATATTGATATCAACAACTATCGATATTGATACAATATGTATCAATCAATACAACCAAAATTGGGTTTCTAAACTTTGATATCTAAACCTAGAATTGAAAGAGAATGTGAAATTACACCTTCATCAAAGTTGAATAGGGTAAGAAGACACAAACCCTATATCAATGGGTTTCGAATGTCATCTGGCCTTTGGCCTCTCCTACAAGCTTTATAAAAGTTTTAGGTTGCTTGCCAAAATAAACATGGGTTAAAACTTATCAAAAGGGTAACTGGTCAATTATGTTCTCAGTATAGCCTGTGTTGAGGCCCTACTAGTAACACTTGACAAGCCAAACAAGGCCCAAATTTTATCCAATTAAATAATTTCAATGTAACAAGCAAAATGATATTTACAACTAAGATCTAATACACCGTAATAGTCTTCTTATAAATTTTATAACTTTAGACGTATTTTCAATACATTACAAGAAGTTCTTTAGGACTGAAACTCAACCAAAGAGATAGCTGTCAGTTTTTTTCATTTTTTGTTTTCTCTCATATGAATTTTACAATGTTTGTTATCATGGCAAATCATGATAGGTTTCACTTATTATTAAAAATAATGGCTAATCCAATGCAATAATTAAAAAGAAAAATAATATATTATTTGGTGATATTGGTTTTTATATATCACTAATTGATTGGTCTTAATTTTAAATTTCTCGCAACACTAATGTTGCAACTTGAAATATTATATTATTTTTCATACCAAAAAAAAAAAATATATATATATATATATATATATATATGAACAAGCTAATATAGTAGTCTGACATCATTAAAGTAATATAAAGGCTCTTTTTGTTCTGATCCAATATTGTAGCATTAATAATATTAAGTGAAACAAAAGAATGTATTAATTTGCGTAGGGATTAGTAATAACTTTTTTCGTTCTTATCCAAATGTGGTTGCTTTCTTTGAAATTTTTTCATCCTATATTAATTTGTGTATGGATTTCTTCCCTTTT
>NC_056567.1:1413726-1493671 GCF_013358625.1 Macadamia integrifolia | reverse complement strand
AAAAAAAAAAAAAAAAAAGTTATAATAAAAGGCCCAAATTTTACCCAATTAAATAATTTTTTATTTCTTTTTTTGTAAATCCCAACTAAAATTTTAGTGTAATAAAAAAAAAAAAAATGGAGTTCATAACTAAGATTTTACACACTTTAACAGTCTTCTTGTAATTTGTATAACCTGACTTATTTTCATCACAATTCTAGAAGTTGTTTTCGACTGAATCTTAACTAAATAAATAGTTGTTAGGTTTTTTATCCCATGAAGTTTCAGTTATCATAAATTTTGGCTATCCATAGCAATAATTAAAAATAAATGTAAGATATTATCTGGTGACATTGGTTTTTATATATCACTAATTGAATTATATTAATTTTAAATTTATCCCAAAACTAATGTTTTTTTTTTTTTTTGCTAAAGCAACACTAATGTTGCAACTTGAAGTATTATATACTTTTTAAACCAGAAACAAAATATTATATATTTCTTATTAACGTGTTAATATATTAATCTTACATCATTAATATAATGCAAAGACTTTTTATGTCCTTATCCAATGTGACATTAATAATGATAAGTGAAAGAATATAAAAGATACAATTAGAACCATCTTGGGCTAAACTAGATGATTGCTCATCTTATTTGTTCTTACACTCAAAATCAGTTGAAAGAGTGAAAATATTCTCCATATGCCATGTGATGGTGTGAAAGGTGAAAAATATTCTCTGGCCTAAAGTATTTAATTCAATGGTCATTAGGTAATGGTCAACATATTTATGATTTAACTAAATTAGTACCAGAATATCTGGGTCTCTACATAACAATTTTTTTTTTTTTTTTGGGTTAAAGACTTTGCATGCCAAGTTATTTATTTATTAATTTATTGGACTGAGTTTTTTCACACAAAGAATCAAGAGATTTATTATTTATTTATTGGACCAAGTTTTTCTACATCTGGGGTTTCTGCCTTGATTAAGGGATTCGAATGGTGTCCATAGGATACCATACGTGTAATGGTAGTGTGGACCATTCCTAAATAAGGGATAGAGAAATACATCCTTTTTTTTTTTTTTATCGAAAGTGAATTTATTAAAAATGATAATCATGTGTGCAACCTATGACAGAAATACATTCTTCGATGGCTATACTTTCGTCAATTCACTTATGGTAAAAAAAAACCTATTCCTTTTTTTTTTTTTTTTGTATGAACCTTTGCATGCAATTAGCCATTAAGGGAACCCATTTTAATTTTACAACTCTTGACTGAAATGAGAGTCTAAGTAAACGAAGAAAAAAAAAATGGTCTAAGACAGTGGGAACCTAGAACCTACTGAAAAGATTCCATGTAAACCTCCATGGATTCAACCCAAAATTCATTGCTACCACAACTTTAAACTCACAACTGGAACTGAAGTCTATGAGATTAATACACCTTCATCAAAGCTCAACAGGTAAAGTTAGACCCTTTCTCTAGATCAATGGGGTTCGAATGTCGTCTGGCCTTTGTCTTCTACTCCTCTCCTACATGCATTTTTTAAAGCTTTCATTACCTTCCTAAAATGGATAGGGGCATAAACTCACCAAATGAAGAAATGGTCAAATGATAAAACATGGTCAAACAGCTTTATATAGTGGCATTTACATCCTTTATATATCATCATAACCCTGTATGGCTTGTATCAAGCTACTATTAGTGACATTTGCCTTGGTCAAAAATACAACTTTGGTGTAACAAGTATTTTATTTTGACCACTGAAATGAATTTCTACTTTGACAAAGAAAATTAAATAATACAACTAAACTCAACACACCTTAGTAGTTTTCTTATAATTTTTCTACACCTTTAAACTCATTTTCAATACATTTTTTCAAGAATTCGTTTTCCATTGTAGCAAACCATGATGTGACAAAGTTCACATATCATAAATAATGGCTACACCTATCATAATAAACCATGAATTAATAACCATGTAGTGCACCGTAGGCCTCACACCTAAAATAGATGCCAACGGCAGTCGGACTCCTGCGGGTAATGTGAAGCTTAGAAAATGAAAGCCCATTTCTTTGAAAATCCCACAATGGTAATGACAATAAAAATCGGTAATCAGAGATTTAGAAAATGACTTATTATGGAGCTATAAGGTATCATACCTTGGGGATTACGAAATAACGAAAAAGTAAAAGTGACCGAGATAGGGAAAACTTTTGTTTATCATTTTCAGAAAGACCACCTACTTGTTCGTTTATCGGGTCCGGCATGAAATCGTAAATAAGCTCTACTAAGGATTGCCAAGTACAACTTGTTAGTGTGGTATCTGTGGTTATTTGCAATCGTTTTGTCAAAACTGAGATGTCTGATAACTAATGAATACTAACTTGGCCTAGTGGTGGCAGCTTTAGCATGAAGAGTCATTTCCCAAAGGAGGTCATTGGACCGAACCTTGTCATGACGCTTGGCCCTACTAGCGCCCAATATGCTGGTTATTTCTTCTATCCTGGAATGAATACTTGCTACAGGTTGTGTGACTTTCATTTAGAAGATGATAGCATTGCATATTTTGTTTCAGATTATTTGAATTCATTTTTTTCTCCACCCATCTGGTTCACACAAATTTCCTAGTAGAAAGGGTGAGGGGGTATTGGGGCGGTTATTAAGATGGGGTATATGATGTCTTATAGCTAACATTATTGGGGATAATATGATATTTGTTCCTCTTGAGTACTTTTATGCGTATATGTTATTTGAAGTGGCTCTGTTTTACTTTATCCCATCTAATCAAATGTTATGATGGATCGGATTACAAATTTATAAATTGTTCATTTAGGGTATGGCAGAGGCTCTCTTTCAAGTGTTAAACTTTTTCAATGGAAAATATTAAAACTCATTATCACGAGATAAGTTTATCAAATAACTCATCTTTATTGTGCCACTTGGATGATGATGTGCCCAAGATATATATATATATATATATATATGCAAGGCTCGTTTGTAAGTCAAATTACTAACCTACAAGAGGATCATAGGAACTGATAAACAGGACATTAAAAATGAGATCAAATCCTCGTACGAGAATGGTTCTCGTACGGGGCTAATCCGCACAGATGGAGTTTACCTAACAACCAACTTTGTGTTGGATTTCATTTGTGTGAACCCACCCGTGAGAATGATTCTCGTACGAGAACCTGATCCACACTCGTTAAAAACAAGATGGGGCAAGGATTGACCAATCGGTTGGCAGAAAAAAAATAGACTTTTAACCAAGGAAGACTGGAGGTTCCAGAATTAGAAACTAGATATAGTCCTTTTGGGACTGAACCCCCCATAAAGAGTAGGATTTTTCTAGCCTGAACAACTTTTCAAAATTGCAGCCTCATTGGATGGTTAAATACTGGAATATACCGATGTAATGAAATAAAAAAGTAGAGGTCCAAAATAGCAAGTTCTGCCTTTGGATCAACTTAAAACAAAGGTCGAAGGATAGTTTAAGATATTACAGTACCAAAATCTGGGCTGGAACAACTCTTTCCAGGCAATAACTAAGGCAAGAGCTACGTGATATACTAATGGAACATTGAAAATAAAACTCTACAAAGTATATCAATGAAAGACCGGATAAATTATACCAGACAATTCCGACAACCACGTACTTCTTTTTTGGATATGAACAAAACGCTGAAATGCTCAAACCAAGCCCCTTAAAATTGATTGGTGAGGTAGTCTCTTCTACTCTTTGGCAGAAGGATTTGGGAAGCGCACTTTTATTAGATCAACTAATAACAATACATTGCAGCAACCCCCTATGTTAATTATGGACTGATGAAATCGAAGAAGGGTTATCGAGCTTTTCTATATCCTTCTCATCTTCATGTGTATCAAAGTTTGAGGAGTACAAATCAAGTTTATCCTTTTCTCGACTGAGCAACTTCTTTCAACTGCCTTAGATCTTTGGTCTAAAATTTCTGTTGTAGATGTGTTTTTAGACTTTAGATTCCTTCAATATCATCAACATAAACAACCAAAAATATCCTTCTTATTTCAGACTTTCGATAAAACACTGCATGATCGCTGTCACACCTGATCAGCTTGAATTCACGAACCACATCAGTGACCCTATCAAACCATGCCCGAGGAGATTGCTTCAAACCATATAAAGATTTCTTCAGTTTGCACACCATTCCAGACTCCCTCTGAGCAACAAACCCTGGTGGTTGCTCCATATAGACCTCTTCATGTAAATCACCATTGAGTAAACATTCTTCACATTGAGCTGATACAACGGCCAATGAGAAGAAGCAGTAAGAGATATAAGAACATGAACAGAAGCCAACTTGGCCAAAGGAGAAAGAGTGTCCACATAATCAACCCCATACACCAATACATAGCCCTTGGCCACTAACCGAACCTTAAACCGAGTAAGAGAACCATCAGGGTTTACCTTAACAATAGAAACCAATCGACAACCAATAGCAGACTTACCTAAGGTTAGTACAAGATCCCAAGTATAATTTGCATCCAATGCCAGTAATTCCTCTTCCATAGTTGTCTTCCAGCCAAGATTAGACAATGCCTCTACAACAAACTTAGGAACAAGATGACAAGACAAAATAGAGAGACAAGTATGAAAAGAGGAAGACAGACTTGGATCAGGGACTGTAGGCGAAGATGACAAGGTCGGGACCGTAGAGACAGGGGGTGTTGATTCCTCACAAGGATGAAGAGTATAGACGATTGGACCAACGAGTGGTGGGGGCACTACTGCGGAAGGCAAGGGCACCACTGGTGGAGATAGTGGTGGCAACACTACATCTACGAGAACTTGTAAAGAATAATGTTGAACAACATAAAGGGGAAGATCATCATCTATTTCAAACACAACAACGGACTCATCCAGATAAGACACGGACTCAAAGAAGGAAACATCAACAATAACAAAATATTTCTGAAGCGTTAGGAAATAACAACGATAACCTTTTTGAGTATGTAAATAACCCAAAAAGATACATTTAAGAGCACATGGATCCAACTTGGACAAACCTGGACGATGATTACAAATAAAACGAATACAACCAAAAATACGAGGAGGAAGGATAAACAAAGGTTCAGAAGGAAACAGTAGAGAATGGGGAATAGCACCATGTAACAACGATGAAGGCATTCGATTAATAAGATAACAAGCAGTTAAAACAGCATCAGACAAATATAGTTTAGGCACATTCATCTCAAATAAAAGAGATCGAGCAACCTCTATCAAATGCTTATTTTTTCCTCTCAGCAACACTATTTTTGTTGGGGTGTACCTTAGCAAGAAGATTGATGTAATATACCACAATCAGTCATAAACTGAGAGAAAAGACCAGAAAAGTATTCTTTGGCATTATCACTTTGTAAAAACTTGATAGTTAAATTAAATTGACTCCGAATTTTAGCAACAAATGCACCAAAAGTATAAAACAACTCAAAATGATGCTTCATTAAATAAATCCAGGTAATTCTAAAATAGTCATTAATAAAAGTAACAAAATGTCGAAAACCTAATTTGGAAGTAATGGGACAAGGACCCCATACATTCGAATTAACCAAATAAAAAGGGTGTGCAGACCGTTTATTGACTCTAAATGGATAGCTTACACGGTGAAACTTTCCAAACTGAAACGACTCACAATCTAAATTGGAAATAGATCAGAAACGAGGATCAATCTTCTATAAATTTTGCAAAGACGAAGGACCTAGTTGAAGATGGATCTGATGGGGGATTGAGAATATTTGAACATGCAACGGAAGTAGAATTGTCCTAAAAAAAGATAAAACCCCCCAACTCTACGACCTCTCCCAATCATCTTCTTCGTCGTAAGATCCACAAAAACGCATGAATTAGGAGAAAAAGTTACAGAGCAGTTGTAAGAGTAAATTTACAGATAAAAAATTAAAAGGAAGATTGGGTAACAGAAGAACAGGCAACAACAACAAAGAAGAGTTAAGACATATATTAGTAATGCATTTAACTTCAAGTACAGACATCTGATAGAGGAGACGGAGTTTGAGTATGTTGTGAAAATTCTTCATTTGTCATCTTGACCCTTTTTCCTTCAGATTGTACAGGCTGAGAAGGCTAAGAAGACTTAGTAACTACTGTTAAATTGGAAATTTGTTTCTAAAGGGGTTTGCCATGAAGTTTCCAACAAGAGCATTGGATATGTCCTGATTTACCACAATGGTTGCATGTTCGTGTTGTACTTGAACCATAAAGCATTGGATATGTCCGGATTTACTACTTCCACTACCAGTATTACGAACCCCACCTCGATTATTATTCTATGACACAAGAGCGGAGCTATCCACTGGTGTAGGTGTAGGATCATGAGAATTCTTTCGAGCTACCACTTTATCACCTCCAAGAATCTGAGACCTGACAACATCATACTCTTGTCCAAGTCCACCCAAAAAACTCAGAACTGCAAGCTATTCTTGCTGGTTATGCATCTTCTTAATATCATTACTAAGAGGAAGTAGAGAGTTCAACTCCTCATACATCCTCTTGAAATCAACAAAGTATTAAGTCAAAGGTTGACCCTTCCAATCAACCTTATAAAAATCATGAGATTGCTCATAGATGTGAGAAAGGTTGTTCTATTAAAAATACATAACGTTCAGATAATCTCATAACTCCTTCATAATATCAATGTGAGTAACAATATGAACGGTGGAGTTATCCATCGAGTTCAACAGTTGGCCCAAAATACATGCATCAACAGTATCCCACATAGTATCAATTGCAAACTTCATCTTTGTAAGATGATTCTGCTGGTCTCGACCAATCAAAATCAACTGCACAATTTTCTTCCATTGTTGGAAATTGGCAGTTCCTACAAACTTCTTCTCTATAATTCTATGAGCTGATAAGGATATCACCTCAGCAATAACATTCTTTGGCTCAGTGTTAGCTATTGATGCAAGTTTAACAGAGAATTACCAAAGAACAAAAGGTTGATTCACAGAGAACAGAGAATCAGAGAACTAATTACACAATTGATTGATCTTATGCAACTGATCAATCCTAGTAGGAGAACAACTTAATCTTCAAAAAAAATTCAACCAAATCACCAATTCATGAAGAATTACCCAATCGCAAAACCCTAACTAGGGCAAATCTAGGGTTAGCTGCAATTCAAGCTATAGGGCTCCAATGGAGCTTAAACCTGGATCGAATGTTGTTGGGATGGTGAGGAAGACAACCACCAAAGGATTTTTCAATCTGAGCTCCGAATAAGAAGATATGACCTAAATCGATTTTGACAAAGTGACAAAACCTTGACAGCTTTGATCGATTTTTCCACTCCTTGAAAAATTCAATCTTCAAAGCAAAAAACCAAACTAGAAACCAATAGCAAGTACTTTGAGTTAATCCTGTTGTTTTATGGTTGTCCTTGTTGGCAACTCGGCCACGTGGCCAGTTTGGGTGACGTGGATGAAAATGATGACATGGCAGTGTCCAATGTAACCGATGAGATAACAGAGCATCTTGGTATGCATGGAGTGGTTTAATACATCATTAATAGGTGGTGCGGGTTTCTGACTCAAAACTAGCAAAATTGGTCTATTTACGATCGGGGGCATTTTCGGCAATAAAAATGACATTTTTGGAAGATCATTTCTTCATAAAAAATATAGATTGTAATTTATCTAGTCCAGTGCATCTGATTTTGTCGCATTCCGATACCGTATGAAGAAGTTACGGCATTTGTGGCAGTCGAGGGCAGTTTCGACATTGAAGATGAATTTTTTAAAGGAAGTGCTCTCCATGTAACAATAAGACAAAAATACAATTTTTTCTAACGGTTCTGATTTCATCGCGTTCCGATTCCGTATGAGAAAGATACGTCATTGGAAAGGTGTAGGGGTATTTTGGTCCTTTTACATGGATGATTCAGATGATTGAGTCTTCTGAAAAGTCGTAGAGCATCCAGTTACGATTCCAACGCACTTCGTTTCATCTCGATCGGATATCGTATGAAAAAGTTATAAGTGTTTCCGTAAAGTCGGTTCGAAAATCCAAACCGAAAATCCATCAGTTGCTCTCGGTGTTGGGTGGATTTTTCAGAATTTATTTTTGAAATTTGAAGGGCTTTTGTGTAATTTCAATATTTTGAAGGTCTGAGTTGCAAGGGGTCTTTAAGCACTGAAATATATGGAGGCAAGGGCTTGATTGTAATAAAGAGGAGTAAAGGGAAGTGAAATGGATGGCCAAGATTCGACCACGTAGGCTTGATGCCCATCCAAAGGCTGCTGAGATTTTGTGTGCTGACATGGACGAGATAGATGCTTGCGCGTAGGATTTGATTGGTTAGGTGCATAATTCTTGATGCACTGACGCTACACCTTATCAAGGCATGTTGGTGTGTTTCGCTCGTGTATAGAATATATAAAAAAGATTCCAATCTTAATGATCTCATGAAATCTGATTAAAGCCATCATGGAGGATTCTGATCCAACAGTCAATAAGCCTTTTCTCTTTTGTGAGTGGGAGACAAGCTCCCTTAAAATCCAGAAAAGCAACCAATCATAGATCGACAACAAAAAGTGCATGCTGACCGCTGACGTCATTAGCTGACTATTTTATTCGAATCTTGTGGTTGAGATTTACTATCCGTTTTTTTAATCGGACGGTCTATATTAAGAGATTCTCCTTGATGAGATCTACGGCCAGATTTGCGCCACTGTTGCGCGCGCCACCAGTGTAGCCTACGCCACTCCTACGAAGATTCCATTTCAGGGTATCTCATTGCTCCAACTTCAAATGGTCATATCTCCCTCATTTTAACTCGGATTTGGGTGAACCAAGTTGCAGCTTCTTCGTTTTTTCAAGCCTTACATCATGGAAGCAAGAAAAATGAGTTTTGAGTGAAGGAAGGCTACGGTTTTGGCAGGAGAAACTTCTCCCTCTTTGTTGGTCCTTGAATGAACATGAATACTTGATGATAAATGTTCTTAGGCCATTAAAGGAGGAAAAAGAGGTGGTTGAAGTGTGTTAATGGTACATTAACTCAAAGCCAAGGAGGAAGAGAAGAAAGCAAGGATGTGTTTGCTTTGAAGAGCAAGAATCCAAGGAGAGAGAATGTGTGATCACCAAACTTGTCATTACAAGTTTCCAGTCATCCCAGGCAATCGGTTGTGAGATTCCCTAACCTTTGATTTTACATATATGCATGTATGTATGCTAGGGTTAGTTATGGATGAATGTATACATGCTAGGTTAGTTGTGGATGAACTGTAAGCATGCTAGCTAGTTGTGGATGTATTTGCTAGGCAAGGCTTAACTGTAGGGCATTGATATAAACCCCAATTTACTGTATTATTTATTGTGTGCTTAGTGGGTGCTAAGCACTGGGAGTGGGTGCTCCCGTGTAGTGGGTGCTACACATTGTATCGGCACTATGAGTGTCATCTCAGCTTCGGCTTGAGAAAATTGGGTGTGGGTGCTCCCGACTGTTGGTGCAGTCAAAAGTAGTGTATTGAGTAGGTACGAAGCCTTTACAGGCACTACTCCGAGGATGTAGGCAAATTGCCGAACCTCATAAAAACTCTGTGTTGTGGGTGCTTGTTGTTTGCATTTTATATTGAAGTGCGTGGAATGTAGAATGGGTGTGCACACTTGGAAGTGCCTATGAGAGGCTGAGTGTGCATACGACTGTGTGCAAACAGGGACAGGAATATCAGGTTTTTCTTGGCCAAACATCGGACAAGTTTTTAAGGATCGGAATTGGACTCACTGATTCACCCCCCCTCTCAGTGACTGCCGGGTTACAACAAATCCTTCATACCATATGATTGAATATAGTTAATTGATCCTTCATTCAAAAAACCAGCAAACTAGGGGATGAAACCACCCTATCTAAAAATCGTAGAACTTAGTAAGGACCAGTAACAACCTACAATAAAGAGAGGAGTCCTCACTGATAGAAGAGGAAGGAGTTTTGATCGATTTCTTCTTTGGAGATCAAGGCTCTAATATCATGTAAATAGAAGAGAGAGAGAGAGAGAGAGAGTCATGTGATTTGAGCAAGGGAGTCCCAATCAATTAGATTGGGGCTGCCAACCTACATTCATTAAATAGATCAGCCATTACAAGTCCTACTAGGTGTTAGGATCAAACATCAAGAAATGCGAAAAAATAAACAAAACCATATCCACACAACACAGAGATTTAACAAGGTTCACACACAGATATGGTGTGCTACGTCCTCGAGCGAAGAAGAAGATGTTTCACTATGCAAAAGAGAGATTACACCCAACCAGCTGTGAGAAAACTCGCCCTGAAACCCTAGCTCGAAAAACCCTCCAAATTACAATGACTTGCTCAACAAGACGATAGTACATTATACACACCAAGTTGCAGGTCAACCCCTCTGCTTCCATCACAGATCTCAGAAAATTTCTCATTCGGGTAGCCGCCAAAATATGTCAGAGCAGGTCAATCTTCAAAACGGGTCAAGAATTCGAGACAAACTTAACACTAGAAATAGGACAGACCAAAACAGAATAGGAAACTAATACCAGCTGCAAATTACTAGTAAGACTCAATCCTAATAGGACTAGGACAATCCTAATGGGACTAGGAAAACCCCATAGGAGGAGTCTTCGACTTGCACAGGACTCCTCCCCTCTCACGAGATATTTCTAACAAAGTAAAAGAACTAAATTATCATCAGAAAGAAACTTTGTAAGAGAACAAATATATAAACATATATTAGTCCTTGAGGGAAACATGTGAACATGAAAAAAAATGAATACTAAAATGTACATAATTAGTGCATTCAATTTTTAATAATGAACAATACAAGTTGATGAAACATATTGGATACAACTCATGTTAGTATAACTCACCACTATTCTAAGCTTTTCCAGTAAGATTTGTTTGAAATTTTAAGCTGCATATGCATATATGGAACCTATTTCCAATCTACAGTAGTTTGCAATACTTCTCACAAAGGAGGAACAACCTTCACATCTTTCCTGATGACTTACATTCTTGAATAATGATTTTTGGAGCTTGATGAATTACAAATATATGATTAGAGTAAGATGCACTGCACCATCAATAACAGTAAAGTGGAGATTATACTTTCCACAGACACCTTAAAAGACAAATGATTCAGCTGAATTATTTATGGATTGCAATCTCAATTCCCCAAATAAAAATATGCACCCATTCTTACCATGTGTAAACTCAAGAAACACATGTTACGAGTAAGGACACAAATCCAATACTTAGCTTAGAGCTCACTTATTCAGAAACATACCATGCCAATGTCAAAAGATCATAACAGGCTTCCACAATTTTCCAGATGTAATTTTGTTACTCAATTATGGTATTGTAACTCTTTTCTTTTCTTTTCTTTTTTCTAAAAATCAGCAAAATAATATATTAAAAATAATAATAATAATAAATAAATAAAATTTAAAATTTAAAAAATTAAAAATAAATAAATAAATAAAACAAATTGGATGTACATGGATAATGTCTAGGCATACCAAGACGAAAAAAATAAAAAAATTACAGAGACTAGATCCTAAGATTCCACCTTCGGCATAGCCATCAACAGAGCACAAGATCAAAGAACTTCTAAATAAGGTTCCACCTTCGGCATGGCCATCAGCAGAAAACCTTAGAAAGAAGCTAATATGCAAACATCTTGAAAAAATCCACTAATTATCAAAATGGAAGTTGGGCATCCCAACTGATTTCATGACTAATATACAGAGGGTGCATCGGCCAGTAAACTGAAAAAACTTGATTTTCTTCTCCTTTCTTTGCTAGCAAATCAGAAGCTGAATTTGCTTCCCTAAAGCAATGTGATATATTCCAAGAGATGGAAGAAAGAAACTCAGCAGAGTGATTCCATTGTTGAAGAAACCTCCATGAGACAGAGATTCAAGATACAAATCACAATTGCATGGGAATCCAATTCAATTCCTAAGTTTTGAATATCAATCTCCCTCGCTATTTGTAACCCAATGAAGAAAACACTGAATTCAGCAGAGAAATTAGTTTTAAACTCCTAAAGAATTTGAGAAACAACCTTGGGGGGAACCCGCTGAATTTCTGAAAATCCCACCTGCACAAGCATGGCACGAAATCCCCAAGAGAACAACAATCAATATTAAGCTTGGTCCATCCCAATTCAGGCTAACACCAATGAACTTCTATAATTCTTTGCGGAGGGAAAGGGTGGATTACTGCACCAAGATACTTTGAAATTAACAGGTCATCAACTGATTTCACTTTGGAGGCCATTAAGATACTAGCTTCTTGGAAGTCACGTTTGAGAAAAAAGATAACTAGCTTAGAAGTTCTACCTTTACCTTCGTATCTTCTCTGATTCCGCCCTTGCCAAATATGAAAAGGGATCAAGAAGAAACCGCCAACCAGATGTACTTCGTATCTTCTGGTGTTGTAACTCAAACAGTTGCACATGCTAGTTTTGATTATGTACATCTCAGTTTACCTATGGCTTTAAATTCAAAAATATCGTTAAATCTGCAACTATTGAGTTTCATGCATTCTTTCAGAATATGTAGATTACCAATAGAACGACACGGGGGGAAACTAGGAGCACAAGTTGTGTGCAACCTTCCGTCACATGTCTTAACATTCCCATTGAAAGACCCAGTGGCTAAAGAACTGATGGAGCAAATTAACAATAAACATGGAAGCAAAATATGACCCGCTGGCCATTTCAGATACAAAATACCCAGTAATCATGAGATAAACGAGACATGAACCTGCAAAAGCAAAATCAGGGTTTGATTTTCTAATTTAGGAATGAAAAAAAAAAAATATATATATATATATATATGTATATATGTATATATATATATATATATATATTGGAGGGAAATGGAGCATGGAGGTTAACAACTACCCTAAACAATAACCAAGCTAGTCTTGATGATTGCAACGAGTAAACAGATAAATTCAAAAACCTTAGCTTCAGATCAGACTAAAACTAAAAACCAGTATTAAATCTTTCCACTACGAGATTGTTAAGTTTGTCTCGAATTCTTGACCCGTTTTGAAGATTGACCCGATCCGACATATTTTGGTGGCGACCCGAATGGGAAATTTTCTGAAATCTGTGATGGAAGCAGAGGGGTTCGACCAGATCAACTACGACCGGATGGGTCGACCCATGATTTGGAGTATATATAATGTATTGTTGCTTGTTGAGAAATTCATTGAATTTTGGGGTTTTTCGAGCTAGGGTTTCAGGGCGAGTTTTTTTTTCTCGCCGCTGCTTGGGTGTAATTTCTCTTCTACATAGTGAATCATCTTCTTCTTCGCCCGAGGACGTAGCACACCACCTTGGTGTGTGAACCTCGTTAAATCTCTGTGTCGTACGGATCTATTGTCTCTTTATTATTCGTGTTTCTTGGTGTTTGATCTAACAGAGATTATGGCTAAAAATCAAGATTTGTATATATATATATATTTTTTTTTTTTTTTTTTTCTTCTTCTTTTTAATCATTTCTTCTTATATAAGAAAGAAGCAAAGGATTGTGGGTAGAACAGAACCTCATATACATACAGGACCAACGACAAAGAAGGCTACCCTCAATTTGCTGCGGATGAATTCGACTCCCCATTGCTTTGTGAACCTTTCTTCTAGGGCTTCTTAGCAACTGCGATATAAGTATTCAGCAATGAATTTCGATGTATTGACTTCTTTCTTTGGTGATGACTGAAGAATGTAAGTCCCACTGCCATTAAAGTTCTGTAATCTGAATGGTCAGTACAGTGTTAGCTCTACTATTGTAACATATATAGTCATTGTGGGCAAATCAAGGATGTGTCGCAAATGAAATGAATCGC
This sequence comes from Macadamia integrifolia, assembly GCF_013358625.1. Lineage (NCBI taxonomy): Eukaryota > Viridiplantae > Streptophyta > Magnoliopsida > Proteales > Proteaceae > Macadamia > Macadamia integrifolia. The sequence continues at coordinate 1,479,809 of NC_056567.1, read as the reverse complement.
ATTCAAAGGAAATTTTGGAGCAGTTAAATCAAGTATGGAAAAAGAATATGTTGGGTCAGTTAAGATTCCATGACTGTACTTGTAAGGTGAAGAACATTGATGTCCTTGGTAAATACCTTGATGCAAATTGCAAGCCAACTCCAAGGACAACAGAGAGAATCAACCTTGAAACAAAACCCAACTGCAAAACATACCATAAACTGCTTTTAGAGGGAAATAAAAACACATAGAAAGAGACTTGAGCCCAAGCTGGATCAAGTGTGTCTGATGCTGCCAATGTTGATCCCCTATCATTTAATGATAAGGAAAACAACTGCTCAACCTTGTTATTTTACTCTCGCTCCCCACTTTTTCAGATGATGGGAGAAGGTTGAATGAAAAGGAAACATCCAACAAGGGACAGAAAAGCTTTGCATAAAGCAGTATCGGGTATAGTTTAACACACCATGACAAAATTAGATTTTTGAAAGACCAGGCAAGTGACAGAAAGATTGCGGAGTAGCAGTGAGGAATATGGTGAATTGGCTTCCACTTGGGCGGCAATTCAACAGCACTGGATAGAGAGCATGGAGAAAGCAGCAAAGCAACTGCCTCTCCCTTTTCTGCTCATGACAGCCTGCACAGGTTTATAGTGAAGTTAATGTGATATCAATGACACTTCAAAAAAAAAAAAAAAGAAGAAAAAGACCTTAAAAATTACGATGGTCTTGCAATGGTAACACCAAAATCAGTCCTGAGTACATGATATCTGTATGAACCTTACTACAAATTATTCAACATATGTAACATCGTAAGATTAACCTTGTTAAATATCACAAAAATTATCTGCAAAAACCTACTTTACGACTGATCCGACCGGTGGAATTTGATAAAGATAAATCCTAGTTGCAATTATTAAAAATAAAGCATTTAATCTGTGCTAAAGGATAAGATGAATACATTTTGGAAACACCCCCCTCCCTGTCTTAAAACGCTTACTGTAAACTATGCACTCATTCTCACATTTCCTTCCCATTTATTTCTTCTCTTTGATGCATATATTCAACAATTGTATTCATAAATGTACAAGTGAACTTAATGCAAAAATACTACTTTTTTTTATTGGGATAATTATTTATTTGGCAGCGAAATACAAACGATACGACTCACAAATCCAGCACTATAAACTAGAGAAGGAAAAACTGCCTTGAGTTCTTGACTGCTATCATTATCTCTTATGCCGGTCGCCTTGTGCTGGCCCGATCAATGCTTCAATCTATGTACCTTTTACTGGTCTGGTATCTCCTCCCTCCCTGCTTCCAACTCCAAAGCAATTGAATATATCATTTGCTGTTTCCTCTGGAAAGGAGCTGAGCAATCAAAATTCCTCCACCCGATCAGCTCGGTTGATGTCTACCTTCCCAAAGCTGAAGGAGGCCTAGGTCTCCGAAGCTTTAAGGATAACATTTCGGTGGGTATCCTCAAACTCATCTAGAAGATCATATCCAAAAATAACAGCATCCGAGTTTCTTGGGTGTACTCAACTCTCCTCAAGAAAGACTCTATCTGAACTATCCACCCCTCCCCGGATGCCTCTTGGATATGGAGAAAGATTCTTGGTCTCAGACCCATTGCCCTTACAGCCATCTCCTCCTCCATCTGGAATGGATTCTCCACTTCCCTCTGGCTAGATAACTGGCACCCATCAAGTGTCCTTATATCCCACCACAAAATTATCCCATGTAATTACCTCATGAGGTGAAGAGAGAAAATGAGGAAGGAAGAAAAAAAAATGAAAAGAAGAGAAGGAGGTTATGTGAGTAGGCTTTCCGTCACATTGATTTTGAAATTAAAGGAGAGAGGAAGGTGAGGTGGAACCCACCTATTCCCTCACCTCCCTCATTTATTGATAAACAAACAAAAGAAAAATAAAAGAACGGAGAGAGATGAGAGTGATGTGTGTGCAAGTGGCTAGGGAAGGTTTGTGTACAAGTAGTTGTACCCAGTGTAAGTGGACTATGCCATGATTCACCCGATATGCATGAGATTCTCTATAGTATGTATGTATTTTCATGTATGAAAATTAGTTTTAAAGCACAGTTCATGAAAAAAGCTTTTAAGCATAGTTTCGTGTCCACTAAGAAGTGTGGAGGTGAGACCCCACGTCAAGATAGTACCCAGATCCTTTGAGCTCAAGAGCAAAACAAGAGAGAGGAGTTAAGAGTCTGAGACAAATCAATAAACTACCCGGTGAGGTGATATGAACAAGAGATTTTAACATGTTATGAAAGATGTTTTTATGCATATATGAGAAAGGAATGAAAGTTTCAATATATGTATAATTGTACTAAGTGTGATTATGACATGTTCCATCTTACTAAGCGAATTCCTTTGAGCAGAATAGAGGTTTTGTATTTTATGAGGATTAAACGTATTTTATTGTATTTTATACACAGGGTACATGATGTGTATGATTTGATTTGTATATGAGTTTGTTATATTTTATGTATATTTGATGAAATTGATCAAAGTGCGCAGCGGAAGCGCGGTGGGTCCCATAAATAGTAATATGAATAATAGAGGTGGGCCTAATTAATTGACCAAAGTTTTGAGGTTTTAAAGTTGATCGGTTGTTTTTATAGCGTTATTTAATGGGGGCCCGCAAGGGCCTGCACCCAATCTCACCCGAATTTGGGGGCATTAGAAAATAGTATTAAAGCGAAACTCGACACCATGTGGGTATGATTTTTGGTCCCACATTGATTAGGGGAAAGATCCTAGCTAGTGGGTCGGTTAGCTAGTTGATGATAAATGATCATTTTGAGGTTGATGATAATTGCAAATTTCAAGAACAAAATTTATTGGAGGGGAGAATGTAATATCCCACCCCAAAATTATCCCACGTAATTACCTCATGAGGTGAAGAGAGAAAATGAGGGAGGAAGAAAAAAAAAAGGAGAGGGTTACGTGAGTAGGCTTGCCCTCATATTGATTGTGAAATTAAAGGAGAGAGGGAGAAAGGTGAGGTGGAACCCACTTGTTCCCTCACCTCCCTCATTTATTGATAAATATACAAAAGAAAAATAAAAGAAAGGAGAAAGAGATGAGAGTGATGTGTGTGCAAGTGGGATGGAGGTAAAGACAAACAAAATTAACAAAAGTCAAAAAAGAGAAAGTGGGGGAGGAAGAAAAATGAAGTGGGGGGTGAATTCTTCACATAAGAAAAAGGAAACTGATAGAAGAGAGAGAGATAAGGACAAAAGAGAGGAGACAAAGAAAGAGGCATAAGGAGGAAGAAAGAGGGAGAGGTGGAGGGAGAAAAAGAAAGGTCTATAAGAAAGAAGGGAAAGAAAAGAATGAACAAAAGGAAAGACGAGAGTCAGAAGGAGCTACGGGAAGGAGATGGAAGAGAGACCGAGAGCCAGGAAGCAGTGATTAGGGAAGGTTAGTGTACAAGTAATTGTACCCAGTGTAAGTGGACTATTGCCATGATTCATCTGATATGCATGAAATTCTCTAGTATGTATGTATTTTCATGTATGAAAAGCAATTTTAAAGCACATTTCATGAAAAGAGGTTTTAAGCATAGTTTCATGTCCGCCAAGAAACATGGAGGTGAGACCCCAGGTCAAGATACTACCCAAACCATTTGAGCTCAAAAGCAAGATAAGAGAGAGGAGTTGAGACAGGTCAATAAACTACCCGGTGAGGTAATATGAATAAGAGATATTAATATGTTATGAAGGATGTTTTTATGCATGTATGAGAAATGAATGAAAGTTTAAGTATATCTATTATTGTACTAAGTGTGACTATGTCATGTTCCATCTTACTGAGCTAATTCCTTTAGCTCACCCCACTATAGTTTTATGTCTCACAGATTAGGTGTGGCTTGGTATAGAGGAAAGATCAATTGAGCAGGGTAGAGGTTTAGTATTTTTGTAGGATTAAACGTATTTTATTGTATTTTGTATATAGGGTACATGATGTGTATGATTTGATTTATGGAGATTTGATTTGTATATTTGAGTATATTAGATTTTATATATATTTGATGAAATCGACCAAAGTGCGCAGCGGAAGCGTGGTGGGTCCCATAAATAGTAAGATGATCAGGAAGTTAGGTTTGAATTATTGACAGAATATTTAGGATTAGGTTTCTTTCAAGATAAAGTTTTGGAACCTGATAGGTCCTAAAGAGGTCCCCAACCCCCACCACGAAAAAAATTAATTGGTTTTAGAATGCCATAACCACAAATGACAGAAATTTAATAGGTGTGATCTCAATGAAGAAAGATCAAGGGAATAAGCTCTACATATGGTGGGGAGTACAATTGATTGGACTGCCAAATTTGACACATAACAACATATCTAGGGAATGTACTATCTATGCTATAGTGAGACTATCAAATCATCTCGTCCACATTACAAAAAATTGTGTATTGAAAAAATTCCCACATGTAAGAACAATTGTTCCTCCAAAAAGTGTAAGCTTGCTCATATGAGAAAAAAGATACGGCGTTGATCAACATAGTTTTGAAATCTTCTTGTCTCAAATTTTCAAGATAGAATGAAACCCTCTTGGGAATATGTATATGGCTAAGGAGTCCTAACAATATGAGAAGTGTGCTGATTAGTACATTTACCATTTTTTAATGGCAAAAATATCTATGGAGGTACACATCTAAAGAGTTTTTAGGATGAGCATGGCTAATTTGCCACGTGGAAGGGTGATTTGACAATTATGATCATCAGATATGTAAGGAATGGTTTGTATTGACCACATGTAAAATTTTAAACCCAAATTTTATCATTTAATAATCATATACCCTTCCCCTTATGTGTATGTCGAGGCATTCTTTTAATTCAATACTTACTTTTTCCATTTGGCAAACTCCATTTGACTTTAAAATTCACATAACATGTCCACAAAATTTTCACCTTATTTGACTTTTCCACATGGCAAAAAGAACACATACTGGAAAATGAGACTCAATTTTAAAAGCAAAAAAAATCATATTCATTTGCAAAGAGAGAGAGGTACCTTGAATAAAATCTATCATGTACAATTATATGATATTGTGTGGAAGGTTTGATAATTGTTAGATCTCCCGTTGGGTGCACCAGCGCCACAGTGCAGCTACTATTTCATCCTTTATTATCAACAATTTCTTTGACTTTGTCAGATCCGATGATATTTTTTCCAAGGATATACACCCATAAACATCCAAGTGTTCCAAAAATTTCAATCCATTACAAGCTTGATCTCAATTAGCTTCTTGTAGTATTCAATATTTAGCTCCTTTAAATTTCTTACATCTGACAGATCCAGTAATCTTTATATGGATATGCATCTTTCAATTTTCAATTTCCCCAAGGATTCCAATCTGTCAAGGCCTGAAATTTCGGTTAACTTCCCATAATCCACAATCTCTAATTCCCACAACTCTTTTAAATTTGAAAGATCAGGTAATCTTTCCATCGAGTGGAACTCAATGATTCCTAAATAGCTCATGTTCTTCAGGATTGAGATATCTGATAATGTTTTTAATGATGTGGTCCCTGTAATTGATCATTTTTGTAGGGATTCATGATCTTCAAGGTACTCAATCTCAGATAATTCCCCACAATAACTGATTTTCAGTTTCCTCAGCCTTTTCGAATCTGGCAGATTTGGTATTTTTCTTAATGATTCACAATGCTGTGTCTCCAACACCTCCAAAGGGTCCAGCCCCTCACCTTCAAAATCGGATATGACACTGCTACAATAAAGCTTTAAAGTCTTTAGCTCTATTGAGCCCATCAATGTTGAAGTCCTCCAGGGAGTCCAATTTCTTCTAGTCTATAGCATTGATGAAGATGTAATGACTCCAAATATCTTAAGCCTCCTGATGAACTTGATAGTTTTACCATTGACTTGCAACCTGAGATGTGTTGAAGTTGAGGGAAGACCTGAGATGTGTCAAAGTGAAGTGCAGTAACGAACTTCAAGGCTGGTCAAAACTTGAGGAAAGACGAGATATTTCGAATTGAGGAGCATTTATTGGCATCAAGCCTGGTGAAACTTGAGGGAAAGACATCAGATGTTTTCAATTGAATTGCACCGATTAATATTAAGGGTGGTCAAAGTTGAGGAAAGACATGAGATGTCTCCAATTGAATTGCACTCCATAATATTAAGGCTGGTCAAACTTGAGGGAAGACCTGAAATGTCTAGAATTGAATCACACCGACTAATATTAAAACTCTTCAAACTTGAGGGAAGACCTGAGATGCCTTGAATTGAATCACACCTGCTAATATTAAAACTCTTCAAACTTGAGGGAAGACCTGAGATGTCTAGAATTGAAGTGCACTCACTAGTGTTAAGGCTGGCCAAACTTGAGGGAAGACCTGAGATGTCTCGAATTGAAATGCACTCACTAATATTAAGGCTGGTAAAACTTGAGGAAAGACATGAGATGTCTCGAATTGAAACGCACCCACTAATATTAAGGATGGTCAAACTTGAGGGAAGACCTGAGATGTTTTGAATTGAATTGCACTCCATAATATTAAGGCTGGTCAAACTTGAGGGAAGACCTGAAATGTCTTCAATTGAATCACACCGACTAATATTAAAACTCTTCAAACTTGAGGGAAGACCTGAGATGCCTTGAATTGAATCACACCTGCTAATATTAAAACTCTTCAAACTTGAGGGAAGACCTGAGATGTCTAGAATTGAAGTGCACTCACTAGTATTAAGGCTGGTCAAACTTGAGGAAAGACCTGAGATTTCTTGAATTGAAATGCACTCACTAATATTAAGGCTGGCAAAACTTGAGGAAAGACATGAGACGCCTTGAATTGAAATGCACTCACTAATATTAAGGCTGGTCAAACTTGAGGGAAGACCTGAGATGTCTTGAATTGAATCGCAGCGATTAATATTAAGGCTGGTCAAACTTGAGGGAAGACCTGAGATGTTTCGAATTGAAACGCACTCACTAATATCAAGGCTGGTCAAACTTGAGGGAAGGCCTGAGATGTCTTTAATTGAATCGCACCGACTGATATTAAGGCTTGTCAAACTTGAGGGAAGACTTGAGAAGTCTACAAGCTCCATGAATTGGTCAAGGTACACTAGCTCTAAATTTTTTAGGTTTGAAAGGATCGGGAATGATCTTAGCAATGTGCACCCAGAAGCACCAAAACATTTTAAACTTGAAGGAAGATTTGGAAGCAATTTAAGATTGAAACAGGAACTTATATGGAGTGTTGTCAAGGAGATCATGCAGCCCAATTTCTTCGGCAGCTTATTTAGACTTACGCATCCCATTAAATAGAATTTTTCGAGAGAAGTCAGCTGACAAATTTCAATTGGGAGATCCACTAGTCTCTTGCAGTCACTCATATTTAATGTGACTAAGTTCCTAAGATAACCAATAGATGCGTCAAGCCAAACCAAATTTTCAGAGTCTTCAAGAATCAATACCTCCAAAAGTTCATTTTTTGAAATGTCAGGAATACTTGAAAGTTGATGACAAGATGTCAGATTTAGAACTTTTAGTTTTCCTGCCTTCTGCAAAATAGAAACTCATTTAATTAGCTTAAGAAGGACTAATTAAAATAAAATTTGACTCTTTTATTTTTAAAAGACTTATATGAAACAATCAAAGTAAATAAAAGAGAGAGGTTCTTCAAGACCTTGATGCAGTTCCAACCCATCCAGTTTTCTGTAATCTCACTATTTGATAGATCAAGAACAGCCAGATTTTGTGGACAAAAATTGGTTAGCGCAAATTGGTCAGGGCATCCTCTCCAACTAAGCCATCTTAGTTCTGAAAAAGAGTTGGTGATGTTCCCAGAAGATTGTACATGATCAAGTTGGAGTAACCTTAGTTCAGTCATTGCAGCAAATCCATCACTCATCAAACATTGGCTCCTTGATCCACTGCTGAAGTCAATACTGAGTCCTTCACATTTACTTGTTCCCTATAAAATAGATAACCTTGATTAAATACCAAACTAAGGTTGTTCTAATAAGCCAATACAAAGCCATGAAAGACCTAATTCACACTCTCTACACAAAAAATAACAAATGTGTATCCAAACCTACCATCTGGTTAACCAATACATCCAAGACTTCCTCTTGAAACCATATTCGACTACGCTCCCCTGGCTTTTTTATGCTCTCTTGACGAACAATATCCCTTCCAAGATCCCGAAGAATATCATGCATCCTTAGCTTACCATCTTCACTTATCATTATCAAAGACTTCACACAAAGAACATCAAGTTCTACTTGAGAATAAAAACCACACCCTTCCCATATATGACATGCAATTTCTTTATTCATTCCGATGAAAAAACAAGCAGTATCAAGAAACATTTGTTGCTGCGCATCTTCTAATCCATCATAACTTATTTTCAAGCTTTTCATAACATCATTATTGGGAAATTTTTGCAACTTCTTTAACATGCATTTCCATATTGATATTTCCTTCTTAAATAAAGATGAACCTATAACCTGAAGAGCCAAGGGAAGTCCTCCAGTAGTTTTTACTATAGCTTTTGAGAGATCCAAATAATCTTCTAGAGGCCAGTCCCTTCCAAACGCATAACGACTAAAAAGTTTAAGAGAATCTTTTGGAGCCATTACCTTGGGCTCATAAATCGCATCCGATTTTGGAGCAATTATAATATCCTTATTTCTGCTCGTGATAATGATCCTACTTCCAATACCAAACCATTCACGGTCCCCAGCCAAATACTTTACTTGAATATCTTGCTCCACGTCATCAAGAACAAGAAGAACTTTTTTTTTGTGGAATCTTTGCTGAATCACTTTAATTCCAGTATCCACATTAGTAATATTTGGATTTTCTTGTTTCAGAACATCTTTGATGAGTTGGTTTTGCAGATAATGAATCCCATGTTTTTCAGCATTCTCTCGAATATTTTCAATAAATGTATATCCTTCAAAGTGAGCAAGCATTGTGTTGTAGACAACCCTAGCGATTGTTGTCTTTCCGATTCCGCCGAGGCCGTGGATCCCCACAATTTTTTTGGTGCCAGATTTAATATCTAATAGCGTTACCATTTCTTCTATATGAGATTGGATTCCAACTAGCTTGTTAGAAACATGCAAAAGTCTCTTGTTCAATGTATTCCAAACTTTTTTGACAACTTCTTTTACCAATTTCCCTTCATACCTGCATAATTCAAATAAAACAAGGAGAAATATTGGGTGATGAATAATGCACATAAGAAAAGGATAAAAAAAAATCAAATTAAGGTATGTAAAACATAGATCAAGGACATTCAGCACTCCTAGAAAACTATCTGCAAAAGACAAATATGGAAAGAACTAAAGGATTTTATCATATCCACAACAACAACAACAACAAACTCAACCTTATCCCAACTTAATGGGATCGGCTACATGGATCCATGGAAAAAAAAAATGGGTGGTGGGGGGGAGGACATGAAAATATGAGAGTAGATAGATAACAATAAGAGGAAAGAGGCACAACCCAACAAGACAGGAGAATCTCAGCTAAATGGGGTCAGTTACATGGATCTTTGCCCTCCAATAGGCTCTATCCAAGGTCAAACTTGAGACAAGGCCGAGACTATGCAATGTCATTCCTCATCACTTCGCCAATGGTCATTTTCAGCCTGCCCCTAGCTCTTTTAGCTCCTTCAATCTAAATCAAATCACTACTAATTGGGACATCCTCGGGCCTCCTTTGAACATGGTCATACCATCTCAAACGACTTTCATGGAGCTTGTCATTGATTGGGGCAACTCCCATCTCTCATATGCTCATTACTTACGTTATCCTTCCTAGTTTTTCCGCTTATCCATCTTAACATCTTCATCTCAACTACACAGTTCTCTATATGAACTTAACTTCCCCACATTCCACCCCATATATCACAGCTAGACGCGCAATAGTCCTAAAGAATTTTCCCTTAAGCTTTGAAGGTATATGCTTGTCACACAACACTCCAAATGCACCTCTCCACTTCATCTATCCAACTTAAATTCTCTGTGAAACATCATCCTCTACGCAAGGTTTAAGATCTTGATCTCACCCCCAATCTCATTGATCCAAAAAAGCGAGATCTGAGATCATACATTTTTTTCCCTAGTCGATTCAGTGGTTGGTCTCGGTGGCCATATGGTCTTTGTCGCCCCTGAAACTTGCCACTTACCATATTTTAGGCCTTCTAAACACAATGGAAACATTAGTTTTTTTTTTTTAAATCAAACATAAAATGGTACTTTGACTTCGTACCCTATGTAACTAGTCTCCGACTCTTCGGACCCTAGGCTAGTATGCTCTATTCCACAATCCACATTCCACGATTAACAGATGACACAACATAATCATAAGAATTTAAAAGCCATCATAGATAATTACTTAATTGTTTAACGATTAACATTAATGACTGATGAGTCACATTAACATACATTGAAATTTGAAATGACATAAGATAAGCCACATAACAACATAGGTCATATAGTACATATTACATAACACATGTAGATATATTAGACTTATCCTAGAGACGTAGGCTCTTAGTACTGAAATGAGTGCCGGTTTATATTATATAGCTACCATATTGTTGATGTTGATGTCAAAGCATGTTTTGCTTTGATTGAATCACAAAGGCTGGCCATGTCATTGTATGCAGGAAGTAATACTCGAAGTCACTGCAGCCCTATAAACATTATTAGCATGTTAGAGTGTGTGTACTAAGGGTAGTTTGGGAATTAATTATGTCACTTGTACCCTTATATTATAATTTATAATTCTTCTTTTTTCCCTTTTACCTCCCTAGGGAGGTGTATGTAATTCCATATAATATATTAGTGAAGTACGTGTTGGCGAGATTATTCTCTCATAACACAACATTCTACCTCCATATCTCTTCTTCTCCTTCTTCTCCTTAATGTCCTTCCACCTTCGTCCCTAACCTTCTCTTCTCCTCTCTTATTCTCTTGTTCTCTTTCTAATCTCTATATTCTAACTTGGTATCAAAGCTCTACAATCTTAGTTGTCACTCTTTAAGGTTCTTACTTCCATTTCCTCTCTTTAGAACCCTAAATTGCAAAGGGGTTCCAAGGAAGAGACCATTATGAGAAAAACTTGAAGAACTCATTAAATGAGCTTATAAGAAGGTCAAACAACCCTAAGAAAAAGTTATATGTGAAGGCATAAAAGATTGGAGCTGTTTGGAGCTCACATCAACAAAAATTAGGTTCTACAAGTCCACCGCCAACTTCTTCTTCTCTCTCTCTCATCCAACCACCATTGGAGGTGGTGTATGGCTCTTTTGGATCGCCCAAGGCATACCTAACACCCATGTATGCCCTCGGTTCTAGGAGAATAGAGTTGTGACTTCACAACTCAAATCTTGCTCTCTTTCAAGGTACCGCCTCCCCTGTGTTGTGGTGTTTGGGAATCTGAAATGAAATTTGTGGTCGATTCCAACAATCTTGGGTTGATGAGATGTATTGTTTGGACTATTGAAGTATTATGGAGTAATGGTTCATCTTGAAATGTGCATTTGAGTTAGATTTTTTTGTGTGGTGTAGTTGCCCCCCTTGTTGGGTTTGTTTATGAGTATTGGAAAGGAAGACTTGGGTAGAGTGTCTAGTCCCCATCTTGTGTAAGGTTTCTTTTATAGAATATGTCTATTGACAATGGACTTGGTGAAGTTTCTACCAGTGAATCGAGTAGTGCTCATCCTACTCAGATGACTTTTGAGAATCCAAATACTCATATTTCTATTGTGAAGCTGGACAACACCAACTTTTTAGATTGGGCTCACTTTATGAAGCTTTCCTTGTGGAGTAGGGGAAAGCCAGGGTATGTTACAAGTACCTTCCAAGCTCCTAACTAAGATGACCCAACGTATCCAAAATGAAAGACTGAGAACTCTATTGTCATGACTTGGCTGATATTCTCTATAAAACCTGAAATTCGAAGGAGTTTTATGAGAAAAGAGACTGCCAAGGACATTTGAGACAGTATTGCCAAAAATTTTGACCGAGTGGGTGACTTAGCTAAGGTCAATCAACTACTTCAGAAGGTCATTACAATGAAGTAAAAAGATAGGATCAGTTTTTTAGTACTACAACATTGTCATTAGTATCTGGGAAGAATTGCTTACAAAGAAAGTAACTATCGCTACAAATATATAGCGAAAAACCCTAATATCGGAAAGTACAAATAAAAAATTCGGGCGGGGGGCTACTACACCCCTGCTATGCAAGGGGGCCTCCTGCCCCCCTTTCAACCCCCACGGCCTGCTTACCGGCAAGCAGGACCGTCATTCTGTCGAGGAGCCTGCACCAGTACTCCCTGGATTAAACTGCGGCGGTATACAAGACATCGCACACCAACATTCTACTCTCTCTGTTCTCTTTCTTCTTTTTCCCCCACAAGACCTGTCCCCTCCCTTTTATTTTGTTGTCTTTTTCTCCCCCACACCCCATGGTATTGCTCTCCTTATTCTTTTTTCTTCTCTCTGTAGTACAATGGATTCTAATGGACAGATCTACCCTATATATGGAAGCTGGTCACTAGGTGTATCCCCTAAATCTGGTTGGTGTTTAAGTACTTCTACCCACTTTCCCTTAAGTATACATCTACCAATTGTCCATCATAGCACTTTACATTGAGTTTGTTATTTTTCTAGCATAGATGTTGGCTACCACTTTTGCTATGTTTGGTAACATTCCAGAAAAACATTTATGGAGTTTTTTCGTTCTATGGGAATGAAAAAACGGAATAAGGCGTTAAACGGAATAAGGCGTTTAGTGCATTTATGGTGTGTTTCGTTTTTTGAACAAAAAGTGAAAAAAGAATACTAGAAACGAGAATTGACGGAGTCGTTCCAGTTTCGTTCCGAAAAAAAAGAGCATTTTGACACAGAAACTGAAATTTCCATTTTTTACACGAAACGTCATTTCTGGAACAGAAACATTACCAAACGCAGCCTTACTATGGCTTAGTCTTATAATTTTGGGATTCTTGAAAGCTCTTGCATGCTAGTATTTGATTAAGTAATGCCTGATTTCTGACCTCATAGCATATAATTGAATATTGTTTTGTTTAATGCATGTAGCCTATGATTTCTATTGTTCACTGCTCACTGTTATCATTGCTCCCCATGTGTATTCGCCTCATGTATGCTGCTGCCTCCCTAACTAGACAGCCTTTAGGTGTAATTGGTGTCTACCGTAAGTTAGCATTGTTATCTTCGTAGGGAAACTTAGGGCCCGTTTGATCTTGTTTCCAAAAACGGTTTTTCCGTTTTTCTGTGCTTAGAAATGGAAAAACACCCCTTCTCCATTTGATTTTTCTGTTCCGTTTCATTTATTTAATAAAAAAAGAAGAAATTTATGTCTACTTTTGTTTCCAAAAACAGGAATGAAGAAACACCTCTGATTTGCTTGTCTGTTTCTTGAAACAAAAAGTGAGGGGAAAAAATATGAAAACCCCGATGGTTTTGTGACTTCCCAAAACCCTTCCCACAAAAAACCCAATAGAAAGGGTATTCCTCCATATCTGGCGCTCAACTCTCTGCAACTCTCGCTGAAACTCTCCAATGATCAGCGACTCCAAGGGAATGATCTCTCCCTGCTACTGTCGCTGCAAATCTGAAGGTTCTCTGCAACTTCTCTGTTCAGGGTGAAGCTCCTCCATCGTGGTTCAAGTCGTCAAGCTCGAAGGTGTCTCAAGCTCCTTACGGTCCCTTGCAACTCCCCTCTCATCGTTCAATGTATTCCAAAGTTCTTGCAAGGTAAAATTTCGATAAACCCTAATTTCTTCACTGATTCCAGCTCTGTAATGGTGGGATCTGGGGTTTTTTCTCAGCGAACTCTGTGGTGTTTGCCCGTGCTCTCCTACTAGAACGTTTAGGGTATCAGTGTTTAATTCTATGTGACAAGTAATAGGGGAGATGTAATAAAGGTTAGCAGAGGGCTTGGGGTTTAGGGTATCAGTGTTTGTGTGAGCTTTCTTTTTTCTCTGGTTTTTTTGCTTCATCTCCAAGAACTTGACCCATTTCATTTTCGTTGCTGAGGATTGAACCTTACTATTTAGTTTCTCTTGTTTTCAGGTATGTTTAGTTTTTTTTCCCTCTTTATCCTGGTTTTTGTTTCATCTTCAAGAACTTGGAATAGCTTCCCATTTTCCCCCATTAATTTTTTGGCTTTCCCTACGATCCCTTCTCCAAAACTTCAAACCCATTTCGTTGCTGAGGATTAAACTTTGAACTATTCAGTGTCTCTTGTTTTCAGGTATGTTTACAGCTTAGAATCAACTGGGTTATGCAGAATACATTCTAATTTGAGTTCAAACTTTGATTCTATTGCGTTCTGATTGAAGAGGACCTTTGTTCATAGTCTTCTATGTGTTTCTGTGTGTGTAGTATTTCTCTAATCAGATTCCTTTCAAGCCTATTCATTTCCACCCTGTATAGGCACTTGGCTGTGGGGTTGTGACTGGCCATGGAGACCCAACTATGGTAGATAAAACATTTGGTGAAACTTTGTCCAAGAATTCAGGAGGCAATTGAACACATGTAGGTCCTGTATAATTTTGAGTTGCATTTTCTTGAAAATTTAGTCAGTCCGTTTTAGGCAAATTTAGACCCATAAGAACTTGGACAGAGGTTTTGATCAAACATGAATATGAGCCATAATGACAGCTTTCTACCATTTTGTTGTGCTTCTGTTTCTTTGGTATTTCTTCAGAAGAAAATGAAAAGGGGGGGGGGGGGGGGCAGAAGGGAAAAATTGAAGGTCAAAGCTTGCAATCAGTCAACAATAGATTTTTTTTTTTTTTGGGTGAAATTGGATCATAAACATGGGAATTTGGTTGAATAGAACCAATGCTATAGAAGAATTACAGGTATAAGGGGCAGGAAGAATACAATGAGGGGAAAGAATTTAGTGCTTCGCAAAATGTATCTAAAGATAATAGGGTTCTATAAGATTTAACACAAAGAATCACCTTTAGGAAGGAAGGTCAGAAATGCGTACTCATATTTATAGAAATGTATGGTTGTAAATATGAAAGGATATATCCTATTTGGGTGAGGGAAAGGAGGGTTATATAGATTTAAAATTTGAATCTACGAAGTATTACTGTTTGATTTTCTGTTTTCACTGGCCTGGATATGAATTCTCCCATTTTGTTGGTTCTATAATAGCTTCACTATTTGTGAAAGGAATCAAAAGATTTCAACAAGCATCAGTCATACAAAATTGGTAAATTAAATTTTAGATGGCAAACTTTCTTGTTCACTCGTCCTGGTTTGTTGCTTAGTTAAGAAAGGTTTTGGATCTTCTTAGTAGAATATTTTATTGCTACTGTTTACACTCACTTTGGAAATTTTGGTTGTTTCTTTTGAGAGATTTTCTTTTGTCATTGTTGAATGCCAATCTGTGAATGTTCAATATACATACATGATTGTGAGCTGATGATTCTTAACTTCTACATGATTAATGTTTCCTTTGTGTAGACAAAGACAATATGTCATATAGTGGAAACCCTACTCCTACTCCAACCACAATCCTTTGGAATGCTACTGAGTTGAACAAATTCATCAAATTAATAGTTGACACTGTAAGGAATGGTCAAAATTCCAACTCCACATTCAGTAAGGTTGGGTGGAATAACATTAAAGTAGGACTAGAAGCAACTTTCCAGCGTCCATTTAGAAAAGAGCAGCTGCGTGATAAGATGACTAAGCAACGAGGTGACTACAATAGTTTCAGGCAGTTGCTCGACACCAACGGATTTGGTTGGGATTCAAATACCAAGACTGCTACAGTTGAAGATTCTGTTCGGGAAAATGCTATAAAGGTAATCCATTCCTTGAAGCAATAGTTAATGGATAAATACTATTTTTTTTTCCAACCATGTATAATATTGGATTATTGTGGATTATAGGCAAATCCAACTTGGGCCAAATTCCAAAAGAGTGGACTTCTATGGTGGCCAGAGTTGTTAGAGGTCTTCTCAGACTCAAATGCTCGAGGAGATAGAGGAGTATATCAATGTACTGTTGGAAGCAAAAGTCCATCGACATTGATCTTGACTTTGAGGATGAGAACGATACACATGATTCCCCTGAAGATGTAGTAGGGTTCGATGATATAGATCCTACAGATGTTGACGAAGTGGTCAGCCATTCTACAACAAAGCGGAAGCTTGATAGAACTCCCACAGACCAAAGGAAGAAGAGTACTACACAAGTCATTACCAAATCTGCATATGACTTCAGCTCATATGTGGCCTGGAAATGGAAAGGGGGGTTAGTAGCACTCCCACTTCCAGAACAGTTCTTCCAACTGTCAATAATCTGGTGGATGGAATGTACAGTATCAAAGCATGTTAGGTATTGTTGAACAACATGACAGAGTTAACAGAAGAGATGTGGGTGAAGGCTCAACAAAAGATACACAGGAGTGTTGCTTGGAGAATATCATTTGTAGAAGTTGTTGCTGAAAAAGGATGTGGATGATTAGAGCATTGAAGTAGGATTTGGGAGTTTCTTGAAAACAATAGGTTTCTTTTTAAATTTGAGGATGACATGGATATCTGTTTGTTTGATTTTGATGGATGGTTCATTTTTATAGATGGTTTGATTTAAAAGTAGGATATGGGTGTTTCTTCCATATGTTGATTTGTTTACATGATTTTTTAAAGGATGACATGGATATTTGTTATTGTCTTAATGATGAATGCATTTTTTAGTTCTTACATATATAGTATTTTGTTATCCATATTCATTTATATATAGCCATACAGGTATGGCAATGAACACAACCAACTTCGAAGATGATTCATCCAGTGATGATGACATCATCCTATATATGTTCGAAACATTTTTAGATTACCTTCGGATTAGGAAACCACGTATGGATATTAACTACACAGGAGTTGTCATGGTCGCAGAGACATTGAATGGGCATTCAAATCTCTGTTACAATGACTTTAGAATGAGAGACATGTATTCCTTAATCTACATGATATGATGATACATAGAGGATGGTTAGATGATAGTTGTTACATACGGGTAGATGAACAACTTGCAATTTTTATTGTGATAGTAGCACATAGCAGTAGTAATAGACAGGTTGCAAAGAAATTTTAGGATCTGGACAGACAATTAGTGTTGTATTTTAGAAAGTGTTGCACGCTATGATTCAACTAGCAAATGAAACAATCAGGCCACCTAATTTTGATGTGGTCCCGTCAAAGATTCAACATAAACTAAAGTTTAGCCCTTTTCTTTCAGGTAACCTTGTATGACTTATGCTAAGTGCAAATACTATCAGTTACTAGTTAATGAGTGAATTTTAAAAGATATCCATATTGTGTGTTTCATTTAGGATTGCATTGGTGCTATTGATGGCACTCATATTAGTGCCATAGTACTCAGATAAGAGCAAACCCGATACAGAAATCGGAAGGCATTGATTACACAGAATGCTATGTGTGCTTGTTCTTTCGACATACGCTACACATTTGTGTACGCAGACTGGGAAGGCAGTGCACATGATGCTCGGGTTTTTGAAGAGCCAAGATCAAATGATACCTTAGATTTTCCTCATCCTCCTCCAAGTAATTCACAACAAACAAATCACTTGTACGTTATGTGTCTTTTTGGACTAATATACTCACTTGTGTAAACATTATCCATAATACTTGAAAGCAAGTACAAGTTCATTGCTAAGATCCGTGCCCTCCGCCTGAAGAAAGTGGTAGACTCTCTTATTAGTGACATTCAATCTGCTTTCATCCTTGGAAGAAGTATTGGTGATAACATTCTCCTTTGCCATGAGATAGTTAGAGGTTTTGATAGGAAAGGCCATCCCCCTGCTGCTCTCATGAAGATTGACATCCACAAGGCATTTGATTCTCTAAGATGGGACTTTATCACTTTTGTTCTCAACAAGATGGGGTTCCCTCCTACTTTGACTAATTGGATCTTCCATTGCATTGCTTCCCCAAGGTTCCCTTTCTTGGTTAATGGTAGCCCCACCGGATATTTCACCTCCTCAGCTGGTATTAGACAGGGATGCCCTCTTTCCCCTTACATCTTCTGCCTGGCCATGGAAGTTCTCTCTAGAAGCCTTCAATCTGCCACGAACATAAATCTCATCACCCCTATCCCAAAGTGTAAAGCCTTAAAGCTCACCCACCTCGCTTTTGCTGATGATCTGATGATATTTTCCAAAGCGCATAGCATTTCTACTAATGTCATTATAGCTTGCCTGGATCAATTTGCTATGATGTCTGGTCTTCACATTAATCCAAGAAAATCCCTCTTATTCCTATCCGGGGTTTCTGAGGAGACCAAAGCCTCTTTTGTTGAGGAAACTAGATTTTATCTTGGATCCCTCCCAGTCAGTATTTGGGCTTTCCTCTAATTCCTGCGAGACTCACTACTCATCATTGCTCTCCCATGTTGGATCTCATCCGTAAGCAGTTGCAGCTTTGGAAAGGAAAGCTTCTATCATTTGTTGGGCGCCTTGAGCTTATAAGATCTGTCCTAAAATCCTCTTATATTTATTGGTTGGGGATCTATGGGCTGCCAAAGCCCATTTCTTCAAAATTGAAATCGATCTTTGCTGCCTTCCTTTGGAAAGGTGTGAATCCCCCAAATTTCTTCGGCCTCTTAGTTGGGTAGCGGTCTGTCTCCCAAAGAAGGAAGGAGGGTTGAGGTTGAGAAGGATCAAGGATGTGAACAATGCAGGAACCCTCAAATTGATCTAAAAAGTGGTCTCCAAAAGGAAAAGCATTTGGGTGAATTGGGTCTACTCCAACATTCTCAAGCAAGACTCCTTCTGGTTTGTGCGCATTCCCTCAGATGCACCCTGGGTGTGGCGCAAGATGCTCTCCCTCAAAACTATTGCCTTTAGAGCTATCTTAGCCCGGATAGGTGATGGCTCTTCCACCTTCCTCTGGCTCGACCCCTGGCACCCAATGGGTCTCCTCTCCAGTATTCTCAATGCTAAATGTATCTGTAACTCAGGTCTGCCTAGGCTTGCCAAGGTAGCTGATATCATTTCCTCAAAAAACATGGTGCCCTCCTGCTCCTTCCTCTCCATTGTTCACTGCCATCTGGAATTCCCTGCCTTCCATCCTTCCAAATGGCATTCCGAGAAGAGACTCCCTTCTTTGGACTCCTTCCCCAAACGGATCCTTTTCAGCCAAAGCAGCTTGGGAATTTGTCCGTGTTCAGGGCTCCCTAACCCCTTGGCACAGGCTCATCTAGTTCAGGCATCATATCCCTAGATAAAGCTTTATGGTTTGGAGAGCTTTCACGAATTGCCTGCCCACGCAAGTTTTTCTATCTCAGAGAAGGATCCTTGCTCCCCCAGCTTACTCTCTCTGTGGCTTTGATCCAGAAGACATTGAGCATCTTTTCTTTGCTTACCCTGTCTCCTCCTCTATCTGGGCTTTGGTCTTATCCAAGTGCTGGTCAGCCAACAGAAGAATCCTCCTCCTTCATCGAGAGTGGATCTAGATGGATATGACTTTCCATGGGAAGACCATCTGTGATATTTTGGCCAAGCTTGCATTTTGCACAACCAATAACCAAATTTGGACAGAAAGAAACCTTAGTAAATGGACATCCAACTCTCGGCCTATAGGAAAGATTTGGCACTCCATCTTCTTTGATGTCAAAGCCAAGATCTCAAAAGTTTCATCCTCTTGTCCCCCCTTCACCTAGAAACTCTCACATTGTGGATTCCTAAGAGCTTCCTAGATCTGTGATTAGAAGCCCGGTCTCTCACTGAGTCTCCCCCCCTTCTCTTTCTCTCCCTCCCCTTCTTAGGGCTTGTATGTATTTTCTTCTCTTATTCACCCAAAAAAAAAAGTATTATGCTATGGACTCAGGTTATGCAAGCCAACTTGGGTATTTGATACCCTTTCGAGGAGAAAGGTATCACTTACCAGATTTTAATGGGGAGAGAATGGGTGCAAGAATGCCAAAGGAGTTGTTCAACCACAGACATTCCTCCTTACAAAATGTTATTGAAAGAACCTTTGGCGTATTGAAGAATAGATTCCAAATCTTACAAAAAATGAAGGGTTACCGTATCGAGGACCAAGCCAACATCATAGTTGAAGTTATGGGCTTCACAACTACATCAAAGAACAAGCTATTAAAGATGATCTTTTTGACAAATATGGCTGTGAACAGATTGTAATTGATCAACTAAATCCTAATCATCAAGGCTTCACTGCTCCAACTACAAGTACAAATCAGAGAGGAGCAAGACAGATGTCAATTTTGAGGATAAATATAACAAATCAAATGGCTATATCGAAGGGAATGCCTATGATTCTTATTGAAGGGCCTTGATGTTTTGATTTTAATGACTTTATGTTAGTTGCTACCATTAATGATTTTATGTTAGTTGTTAGAGTATATGTTATGCAATAGACAACTCTATGCTCCATTTACTTATGTCACATTTAAAAAGACATTCCCTATTGAATCTCTATCACATTGTGTTTTTCATTTTTAATCCTCTATTAGATGTCTTCCCTTTTGTCAAAATTCTAATGGCATAACTGTAATTAATGATACATGCATAAGAAACCGTTTCTAGAAACATGTGAAATCAAACACCATTTATCTACTGAAAATGTTTTCTGAAACGGAAAAATCAAACACTTTTTTGAGGTAAAAAGAAATTGTTTCTTAGAACAGAAACGGAAACGGTTTTTTCCGTTTCTACTGTTTCTAGACACAGAAGTGGCGGAAACAAAATCAAACGGGCTAGTTTCTAGGTTTAATCTACATCAGCTTGTTAGCCAGGGCATAAATTAGCAATCAAGTATGGTAAATTCTTGTTGTTCGTAAGCCAAAAGATTTCTTAGACTGGCATATCGAGGAAATTCTTCTGGTTTGTGCATCTACTTCTGCAATGAGGAAATTTATTGAAGGGTCTAGAATGGCCTTGCGCCAAATTTCGGCCCAAATTTCAATAATTCCAACGTGCATGTCAATGCATCCTATCATCTATCCGTTAATCCTCTTGGCATTACAGAATTTTTTGGTAATCAAAGATTACGTTTGATCCTCAATTAAATGCAATCCAAGAATATATGCGAAATATAACCAAAATATAGAAGACATAAACCCTTAAATATGGAACCAAAATGAAACTGTGTTGGACTTACGTGTCTTCCTTCGAATGCCATCCATCCAATTTTCCAACATCTTTCAGAGCATCTCGCCATTTTTGGACCGTTGTCTTGTCGAAGCGCTTGTGGTGTACCTTAAAGGCCTTCGCATATCCGCCGGTCTGGTTTCGCACATCCGTCGGTTCAACTTTGTAGAAAATGGGGTAGACGATCTGATTCCTTGTAGTTTTGCATTCAGATATCTCCTTTACCTCATTGAGACACCATTTACTCGAAGCATAGTTCTTCGAGAATATGGGAATGGAGATTATTGACTGCTGGATTGCAGCGAGTAGATCCGGCCCAATTTCATTTCCCTTGCTAAGCTCCTCATCGTCTCTGAACGTTCGAATTCCAGCCCCAACCAAGTCCTGGAAGAGGTAATCGGCGAAATTGGTGCGAACGTCTTTGCCGTGAAAGCTCAAGAACACTTCAAAACTCCAACCAGAAGAGGATGAAGAAGAAGAGGCCTCATGATCAACTGCCATTCTATCAAATTGCTTGATATCTTTACAAAAGTGAATGCTCTATGCACATTCTTCCATTTTTATATCGTACCCCTCGACAGCATCTTAGCCCTCCAAGCAAGGAATGAGAGTCAAACCGGCGTCTTCGGCAGCGTTCCAGCCACTTTACTTGTTATATTTTATTTTCCTCTTCTTTTTTTTTTCTTTTTTTTTTTTTTCTTTTTTTTTTTGAGAGGGATAAGTATGCTAGCGTAGTACCTAGGAATTAAGAATGCTAGCGAGATTTTGATCATAGGATTTGGTCAACTTGAATTGAACCATTGGATGGAAAGAAGATATACAAATTTACAACTTTTTCCACGGTTGCAACACCTTTTCTCTCACTCTTTCTCTCTCTTCTAGTCGGAAAAAACATTCATTTTAGTGGATCCAGTCGGGAGAAAGCAAACTACGGTGAGATCTTTTATTAGATCAGACGAAGAAAGTTGGATCTATTTTCGTTTTCTCAAATCGAAGCAAAGCATGAGAGAGAACGTATTGGAGATAAATCATCAGGTGCAGGAGGAAAGAGGGAGAGAAAACCATGGCCAGAGGTGGAGGAGGGAAGGGAGCTCGCACATCTCTATTGCCGCCGCCGCCACCGCCGTTGCTGCGGCAAAAGGAGTTGTTTTCACATGAACTTGCCGGCAACAGTTGTTTTTTTTTTTTTTCCTTTCTTTCTATCAATTTGCAAACAGAGGCGTGTGCATCGCCAACAAGTTTTTTCCCTTTCTTCCACCGATTTGTAGAGAGCCGCTGCTACTGCCGCTGTTCCACTGACTCCTCTAGTTTGAGCTGCTGCTACCGCCGCCGTTGCTATCACCGTTGCTGCTGCTATCTCACCACTTTGTCGCCGCTACTGTAAGCAGGAGAGGTTGCTCTCCATGACTCGCTGCTACAAGCTGAAGAGTTTCTCCACCGACTACTCTTGTTTGAGTCGCTGCTACCGCCGCTTCCCCGCTGCTACTTTCCCCGAGTTTTGAACTTTTTCTCCACCAAGTTTTGAACTTTTTTTTCTCCTGGTTTCTTCGGCAACATTTTTTTTTTTTTTTTGGTCCTTCTATAGATTTGCAGACAGCGGCGTGAACATCGACAAGAGTGGTTTTTGTTTTATTCTTTTTCTATCGATTTGCAGGAACATTTGAACTTGGCGATGATGCTTCGAGCACATTGGCCGGAGAAACGACGGTGATGCTCCAAGCACACTGGCTGGAGAAGGGGCTGATTGGGGGAGTAGTACCGTGGAGCAGCGGTATTGGACAGGTTTTGTAAGACCTCGCCACATGAACGGATCAGATTTTTTATGTTTCATCTAACGGTTAAAATCCCGCTAGTATACCTTATTCCTAGGTGTTATGCTAGCATACCTGTCATTTTCCCTTTTTTTTTATTGGCTGAAATAGCCCTTTTATTTTTATTTTTATATTTAAATATGGGAAAAGGTTGGGTATGCGGCGTATGCCGCCGATGTCAAGTATATTAGCACCCATTGTGTCTATCTCTCTCTTCCCTTTTTTTGAAATGACTCTCATATCCTTTATGAATGATACCACAACATGTGATCCTATTGGTGCTATCCACTAACATACTTGATATCGACGGCATACCTATCCTTCTCCCATTTAATATGGGAAAGCATAGGTCACCTAAGGATGTGTTTGGTTACATAATTCCTTGGAGTTTTATTTCGGTTTTGGCAATGAGTCCATAGAGAGTGTTTCTGTTGATTTGTTTTATTTTTTAAGATTTTTTGGAAAACTGTTTGGTTACCCATAAATCTGTTACGCAAATCTACCTAAAAATTGTTTGGTTAACCTAAATCGTTGAGTTGGATTCTGTAGAATCAGTCCTAGAAATTGTTTGGTTACCCTATTATGTCAATTGGATTCACTTGGTTGCATATCTAGTTCCGACCAAAATATTGGATCAAGTTTTCCTTAGGCCATGATCAGTGTAGGAAAATCCATTTTTTTTTATTTATTTGTTATGAAGCAAACCAAGTAATATTAAACAAGGGTATGTACATCACCTAAGTCTATATTACCACCTCCCCTACTTTCATTAGTAATATTACAAGCCATCCCCCATATAATTTCCATAGCACAATTATCTTCCCTTCTATAGACATACTTGTTGGGCTTAGATAATTCCTGTATTTTATAGAAAGTAACAATATAGAAGTGGTCAAACACCCTCACTCGGATGTGGAAGGAGATGAAGTAATTTCTTGTTGGAGATCCATACTTCATGAACATTCCAGTGTTCTACCCAGAAAAAAATCGTCTGTAATTCCGATCTCGTACAATCCCATGAAATACCACCTTCAAGGGGTAACACGTGTATTGATACCAATGCAATGATCCAGATCTGATTTAAATGCCTCTTCACTGATTTAATGTTTTATTAGTTGCACCAGATCTGGACCATTGTATTAGTATCAATACACGTGTCACCCCCTGAAAGTGGTATTGCACGGAATTGTACAAGATCGGAATTGCAGACGATTTCAACCCGTTCTACCCTTGCTTTTTTCAAACCTTGTAGAGTGTAGGAAAATCTCTTGATTATGGCTTTTGAATGGACAATAGAGGGAATCGCATAATGGTAAGGGTATGTTTTGATTATTTGTAAAACAGCTCCAAAGATGTTTTAGGCATGAAATTATTACACATGATCGTTGAATCCAAATCATTTCCTAAAATAGTTTTAAAACTGTGATTGGATCAGTCAGTATTGGCCGGATCAAATAGTTATTCACCTTGATCGATTCCTGATCCTAATCTCTCTGATCTTGATACATAAGTATGGTCCAAAGGTAAAAACATAACAAAAAGAAAATTTTTCTTATAGCACCCCTAAATTTAAACTTTATATATATTGAGTACATCCCTCATTTTGAAAATAAAATTAAACTTAAATCCATTCTGTTAAACGAAAAGCATTAAGTGATGATATGGTGTGATTAGTATTTTCTAAATGACAAGTTTACCCTTGAAGAAGGAAATTTACCCTTCCATGTAATATTGTGGATAAATATTTCGATTAATCTCCGACGATAATGACGATCATCTTCACTTGCGGATTGCGATTAACCATCAGCGACGACCCGAAAGACGACGACGATCACCTGAGGTTTAAAGTTTTTCTGTTTTGCAAGTTGTTGAAGTTGGAATCTCTCACTTTGTGATGGAGTGCTTTATTTTTAATTATTTTCTTGGAGGAAGGATTACTTGTTCAAGACCATGGAGTGAATAATTTTTATTCTATTGTTGATGCAGAAGGAGTGAATGATTTACTCTATAAGAATCCATGTCTTCAATAATACCCTTTTTTCTTTATTTTTAAGTGGCAACATCTATCTAGTCTATGCATATTCTATTCTTTAACCACATTGGACAAGTAATACTGGCAAGCCATCATTTGGGATGTGCTTTGCTTTTATTCTTTTCTTAGATACAAGTTATAATCAAGGAGTATTGCTTTACTTTTATTCTTTTCTTCGAATCAAGAGTTGCAAGGAGTGATTGATTGATCGATTCGGCACTCACCCATCCTGTACTTCCTTTCCTCTTATTAGTTCTTTATTTTTTATTGCCAACATCAACTACTCTATGTGTTTTGTGTGTGTAGTTTATGCTTTATTCTTCTTCTGACTTGATTTCTACTTAATTGATCGCAATTGCTTCTTGTTTACACAGGAAAAAGAACAGGTGTGAGAAGTTATGCAGCTGCTGGTAAAGAATTGATGATCTCTACCACTCTTGGATGATGACGAATACGAGGTGTTATATATGGAGGAGTATGAAACGCTTAAACGAGTAAAATGATGGGAATGGGTTATTATATAGAGAGGAATTATCACTTCCCTCCCATATCAAGTTCTCCCGTATTTTTTCAAATATTTCACTCCCCTCCCCTCAAAGGAAAATATTTTATCTATTGTGTCAAAACGTTTGAAAATATCTTGGATTCTATTAAGGTTACCCACCATATTAGTTTGGCTGTAAATAGGGAAGACTTGCTCTTTGATTAGTCTACCTTAATGGGAGATGAGCATTATGTTATTAAAGGAGACTAAGTCCCCTTGGTCACATACTAATCTCATCCATTAGAAGAGTGCATTGAGTAAATACTAAGGAGAGAAACCTACCTCCATTAAAGAAGAAGAAGAAGGTTGTTCATTCGTGTAAAGACGGCATCAATGCCTGCGTCAAGCTTTGCTAGAAACAACACGTCATCGGCGGTGAACGGTATGTCGCTTTCTCCTCTTGTATTGAAACGATTCATAGTATATTAGCAAGATCCTTTAATATGATTAGGAATTATGATGATATAAATTCCATCATTTAACATTTTAAATATGAAAAATAAAAACCGAAATATGATTTTTATTGCTTATCAGTTACTTTTAGACTTTTAGATAGTATTCAGTGCGACGGAAAAAAATAATATTCCTTTAATTATGTTTTAATGGATTTTATTTTCAATAAAGGAAAAAGTCTCAATTTAAACTTTCTTCACTGAATGGGAAATGCCTTCCGCTTTAACTTACTTTTTCTTTTTCGGAAGAATAAAAGAAAATTGGTTGAGAAGTTAGATAATTAGGTACATCAATGTTCAAATCAGTCACTTATAGGTGAGAGAGATTTTTATTTAAAAGCTAAGTGACACATAAGTAGGACCACATCGTTGGCAGGCCTAAGCCAAAGAACAGGTATAAACATAAAATCATAGACATCCAAAAGGAGGGGAATTGCACTCCAAGGCCACAAGCTGGTTCTACCATCCAAAATGGTGTGATTTAGCTCCTCCGAATCATTCTATATTTCTTCCATATTCCATCCATTGTTACGAGCTCGTTTTAACCCAAAGAGAAAGCCCTTTGTGCTTACTTCAAAGATTTTTCTTGTCATCATGTAATCGGCAAACAGTGAGAGACACTTTCCATTGTCAATGATACTCGCAAGGGTGTTCAACCATCTTCAATAAAATTAAAACGATGGTCAATTAAAGCAAAAATAGAGTAGCACCTCAAAACAAGAAGGTCCTAAAACTGAAAATTCAATGAAATCTCCTTCAATTCCTAAAAAATAAAGCGAGTAGTGTGAATACGAACCATAGCTAGTGGGAAAAATATCAATGAAACCTCACAAGGAATGCATGTAATCTCCTATCGGAAAGGAGCAAACTCCTAATCATAAGCACAAATGGATAAATGGAAAGAGCACTCTACTTGAAATACAATTTCTAGTCGCAATTCTATCGGAAAGTACTTCAAAATGCAAAAAATTGAAGACATAGAGATATAGAGAGGGAATGGATAGATAAACAAACACAAACCTATTCCTAAAACCCCTAAAAACTATGTGAAAACCTCATGAAACTAGACAATTGCGAAGAAGAAGAGAAGCAAAACCTAAAAACCCCAACTCCCAACTCATGAAGTCACCTTATTGGAATCTTTTAATTGTTTTAAAAATTAAAGATTCAAAATATTATTTTGTTTATAGAAATGTGTTGGAGATGTTTGTCTCTTCCTGATAGACACTTAAGTGGCCTATAGGTGTGGCTATTGGAAGCATGTCTTATGGAAGAGACATGACTTTTTGGAACGCTTATTGGAGGTGTCCCTTCTTTATCTATATAAAGAGAGACAATCCCTACTTCAGAAATGTGTGTGCTTTTTTTTTTTTTTTTTTTTTTCATTATTGTTTGGTTTTGTTTTTCTAAACTATAAGGCATAACCTTACTCTTCCAAAGGGTCAAAGTCTGTGTGCAATCAGACAATGATCAATGGTTGGTTTATCTTTGAGGCAAAACGCAAGTGTCCCCAATTGTACTTCTATAAGGAACGTTTCAAACCTTAAGGAGAGTATCTATTTTCGATACAACTCAACCTGTTTAGTTCGTTGACTTCAACAAACGGTGCTGATCATCTTCAACAATTTATCTTTTTTCAATCAAGGAATGGATCTCAACAATATCAATTTCATGACTATCAACATCGGGTACTTATTTCTAACATGCCTTCAAATTAGCTACATTTCTCATGAAATCACCTTCAAATTACTTTCAATGTACGGATCTCAAAATTGACCTACAAACTTATGCATCTGCTGAGAAGGGGTTCTAAAGCAATGACTCCCAACTCCAGCTGAGCATGCATCATTTCAAATATGTGTTGGTTGTGTTCACAACAATGAACACCACCATAGCCAAGCCACATTTTTCAATAGGACTTTGGACGCTTTTTTGTTATGGTGCATGAATTTGGAATTGATGTTGGATAATATATTTTGGATGATATGTTTTGAAACTTATAATGCAGGGGGAGGGGGGATTGAAATACATATGCATTAATATTGGATTTGTAGTTGTTTTGAACATTAGATGTAGAACTCATATAATAATTCACCAATTTATATTAGAATACTGTCATTTTTATTTTCCATATTTTTGTTTCTACACATTTGAAATTAATACCGTATGATCTGTTTTTTTGCTATTCTTTTTTTTTTTTCTACCATACCATTTGGAATTTTTAGCTGTTTAAAACTCATACATTTTTTTTTTTTTTTTTAAACTATGGACTCACATTCCCCTACGTTCACACACAAAGGGATGAAATGACTATTGCACCCCTCCTGTTGGAAGCCCTCGCATGGCCTCCCTCGTTGGCCCCCCCCTCGTTGGTGCAAGGGACACGTGACCGAGAAACATTCTTTTTCCGCAAAGCACATGGAATTCATATATATATATGTGTGTGTGTGTGTGTGTGTGTGTGTGTGTCCTCTACACTAGCACGGGGGCCAATGGGAGCACACACAAACATCCAAGGGGAGGGACGAGTGGTCATTTCACTGTCCCATGTGAGAGGGCTCGCAGTTACGGTCGGGCAACACTTTTTATCCCTATATATTACGTTGTAAATTTTTGGAAATCTTATTTTTATTATAGGAATTTAGTATTTCATTATATGTGGCCCACATGACTTGTGACTAACCTATTGTTCCATTATTTGTTTTATGATTTCACCCAAACTATTTAAATGAATGGGATAATTAATGATTTTCAGAAAATTTAATTGATTGGATAGGATTGATGATCACAAAGAGACCTATTTCACTTTCCCTAAAAAACCCATATTTGATAGTCTTTCATTATATAAGGAAGGACCAAGTTTTCCTGCGCCTACACTAATCCATTCACCGTGAGGCTTGAAATGTGAGCTGGTGGTATTGGGAAATGGGAGGTACTAAACCCTTATAGGGATTTGTGAGCATTAAAATAGTGAATGGAGCATCCTCAATGGGTGTAGGAAAACTTTTTACTATATTTAATTTGATTTTCACAAAAGTTTGATGAAAACAATAATTGTACTAGTCAATATATTGATCTGCAGAGATCACTTACAAAGGCTGTCAGACTAGCTGCAGCTCTTGAGCTACCCTTGTCACCAAAGACCCTTTCCTTCAATTCCAAGGCCCTTTCCTGCATCTCTTCCACCTCTTCCATCACTCTCTTCACACCCTCCTCAACATCTCTCCATCCATCACCTTGCATTTCCACTCCAATCCCCCACACTTTCACAATATATTTACAATTTACAAATTGGTCCCCAGAGACAGGATAGCACAGGAGGGACTTACCACATTCTATGGCTTCCATTGTAGAATTCCAACCACAGTGTGTGAGATAACATCCTATTGCCTCATGTTGAAGCAACTCTTTTTGAGGAGCCCATGAAACCAGCTTACCTTGTTTAGCCACCCTCTCCAAGTATCCCATAGGTAGCCCTTTTCGCCACGTAGGCGATATAACCCAAATGAATGGCCTCCGCGTGGCTTCAAGCCCCAATGCAAGTTCATTAACTTTTTCTTCCCCAATTGTTCCCACCCAACTTCCAAATGACACATAGATGACTGAGCCAGGCTTTTGCTTATCTAGCCAATCCAAGCAACTCCTATCTTCTTCCCAAAAGCTAGGGTTCTTGTTTCCTGAATACCTAGTTAAGGGTCCAACTTGGAATATAAGTGGATAATCTTGGGTGCTCTTGATTGAATGGTAGTTCTGTTTCTGATCATCATATCCTTCTGGGAAAGTATTTGCAAGGAGCCATTGGAGAGCTCTCAATCTATCAAAAGTCCTTAACCAGAATGTGAACCTCGATTTCTGTGACGCGGAATCTCCCACTAACCATGGTAGATCTGTAGTACTCAATAGAGATTGACCTGGTAGAAAGCATCCTTCACCTTGATGTTGAGGGATTCCTGCCAAAGCACAAAATCAGCACAAAAACCATCAAGTAATGAGATCAGCTAATGTCTGGATCAGGAACAATAAAAAGATTGTTTACTTTTAACATACTAAGTGGTCCAACCAGTGTGTGACCAACTTTGGACCGAACCAGGTTCAGCATGCACTTTGCAGCTCAACCTTACTCCCTCTCTCTTGAACCAGCCGGGCCAATGTGGCTGGTCTGGTTCAGTATATAGTGATCCATGTTATTATCAGATGGTCTTAGACCAACCCTGATAGGTTGTTTTGGTTTCTAATTTTGTTTCATCATTTGGCTTATCTTTGCCATCTTTTAAATTTGATTTGCAACCTTTGACTTCAACCTTGATATCCATATCATAAGCAACTGAAAAAACTAATGATTTTGTGAACTTGAATTCTTGTGTATGACACCGTTATTGGTATTTTTTTATACATGATCAAACAATATAAATCATTATTGGTCATATTAGATTCCGTGATTGCTTAAACAAATGAAGATTTAATGCCTTGACAACCTTGAAGACTTATATTTTACTGATCCATATTTCCGACCAAATCATGATGCACATGTTTCTTAAACTATAACATGGCATTCCACATGGGCCTTATAATCTCATAAAAAAAGAACAATGATTAAGCAACAGTTACACAGACCAGACCATACCAGATTTTCTGGTTGAACCAGTTATTGGTAGAGGATGTTACCATGAAGATACTGATAATCCAATCAAATTGTCCTAAAACTAAACAGCTTAGCTGTAGGGAGAGTGGAAAGATCTTATTATTAATTATGGAGAGAGGGTTCTTAGAAGACAACATGGTTCTTACAACAGTGTAAGGGCCAATGGGAGCACTAATAGAAAAATCAGCATGAGCTGGATTTTCGCTCTTCAGGAGGCGCAAGAAGGTCATTTTGTCTCCCATTCTGTGTAGGTGCAGGCCGATGCTGCCCTTAAGGTTGCTTTTTCTCATAATTATGATTTTGTTAAACCTGCCAATTAGAACCATTTTGACTAATCAACAATATTGCATGAGATGGTATTGAATATAGTATATGATTTAATGATAAGTCAAATTTCGAGAAGATCAAAGAAAATACTATACAAATATACAAAGTTTCTCAAATTAGCTTTTATAAAATGATATCTTCAAATCAACTCTACAATAACAAATATTCTATTGGATAGTATCTAAGAATAACAAATTCTTGATGAAAAACCAAATTATTTATATAATGCAAATTAAATATCCAACGACCTCTAGTATATGACTACAGACTAATAATTATTATTTAAAATGTCTCTAACTTAATGCAATGGATATTCGGATACAATGGATATTCGGATACTCCATAGGTCTTCTCATA
Organism: Macadamia integrifolia; assembly: GCF_013358625.1. Lineage (NCBI taxonomy): Eukaryota > Viridiplantae > Streptophyta > Magnoliopsida > Proteales > Proteaceae > Macadamia > Macadamia integrifolia. The sequence continues at coordinate 1,448,463 of NC_056567.1, read as the reverse complement.
ACATTCTTAGAAGTTTACCTGATTTTAAAACTTGATAAAAATAGAGGCTTATATGAGATTTAAGTTGACCTACTTTAAATAGAAATAAAAAAAAAAAAAATTCAGTTCAGACGCATGTTACCCGCCACCGCCCCCTTTTTATTCTGTAAATAAAGTTCATCTCCCTATTTACCCACAAAGAAAAGAAAAATCCTCTCATCTCCCTCTAATCTTTCTATTTTTTTATTGCACTTCTCCATTTTGTATTAATTACGTAAGGGGGTTGGAGAAGAAAAAGTGGAAATAAAGCTATTAACTTAATTCAAAAGGCAAAGTGTTCCTTCACCCGCGGAAAAGGGATTTTCCAAAAAAATGTACCATCATACACCTATCCCACTGGAATGATAGTCATTGATGAAGGAATTCCTCCTTCACTGTGACATAAGGAAAACTCGTTCCAACTTTAAATGAATGAAATTTCATGCATATGAAATTTCTTTGTTAGATGTAAATGAAAAGCATCTTTCAACAAGAATGAAATAGGAAAGAATTAAAGAGAAAATAAGAGAGCTTGGTTAGATAGATAATCTTACCAAACTCATCAATAAGCCCAACATTGATCATATCTGGAATTGAGGTGATCAAGTGGTACGTTGCAAGCATGGCAGGCCAAAACCCCGCTGCAGGGACACCACAACGGTTCGCAACTTCGATAGCCCATGAAGCTACCAAATCAACAATCACACAAGCAACACCACCATCTTCATCATCATCAAGCCTAGAGATTATATGCTCTAGATGGATTGGCATGTTACTCTCCATGGCAAATGCAATAGTGAAGAAGTTGATTGGTTCGTTCTCGTCCAAACCGCTTGGGATGGACATGAACACAATCCCATCATCTTGTCCAATTTGTGAAGACATGATTCGACGGTGAATGAAGTCGGGGACGATGATCACTGGGTCAAACCCATGGCTACGGAGGGCCAAGGCAAGCTGAGCCATAGGTGTGACATGGCCTTGTGCTGGGTAGGGAACCAAAACAACCTTTGGCCTCTCTATGCACTTCATACTCAGACAAACTCTAGAAACAAAGTATCCTTCTTCTTCCCCTTGACTTCAACTCAAGAATTATGAGAGAATGAAGAAGCTAGTGAGGTCTATATATACTGAGAGAATCAGAGATTTCTACACGTTCTAGGTTTGATCAACTTTGCACGTGCCTGGACCGCCGAGTCACGTTGCCCCACTTGAATGCGACCGTCATGTCCGGTCTGGCAAATAATTTAAAAATTTGATCAAGAGAAATGACTTAGAAGTGAAGGGAGCACCATAATACCGTGAAATCAACAGTCAGATTAGAATCTTTTGCATTACTACCAGAATAGAGATGGGAATTGTAAGCATATCTGATGTACAAGGACAGCAAATGAAAAGAGTGATATATGATTAAGACCATTTATTTGGAATTATCTCATCACTTTTAAGATTCTATTAATGGTGGATTCATCCTCATATGGTGGTCCCCACACGCCTTACATCTTTTTTGCTTTACACTGTTAGATAAAAGAATTGTGATGATCCATGATTAGAAGGTAGACCCCAAGGACCATATATGTAAGACAACTCTCCAAGTTAGGTCCATAAGCACCACCTTCTGGCATGAAAAACGCATGGTTTAGTATTAGTGGGTTCTTCCTTTAGATGGCCGCATACGGGTAGGGTCACCTATCACAGTGCACATAATAGACTAATACGTACGGTTTGGAGGCCATTGGGAACGTTTTATATATGTACCATACTGGTGTACAATAGTGGGATTAAACTATACCTTCAGTTTTGCACTGGTCTTGCTGTTCCGACCGGTTATTGAGATCAGCCGCTTCATTCTCCTCCTTACCATGTTGGGTCAAGTCGCGAATCCGATATGTAGAGAATCGAAATAACTTGACAAAGTATCGCAATCATACCTCTAAAAACAAGAAAGAGGTACACCCACAAGAACTACAAGACACTACAACAAAATGAGAGCGCCACACCGCAACCAAGGAAACTTGATAGAAAAAATAGGCTGGCCCCACCCAATGCTACCCTAACGAGTGAATTGATGAACAAGTCTATATACGAGTGTGGTCCTCCATATCAAAGAGGCAAATACGTGGAGGTATTGGCAAGCAACGTACCACCGCCTCCTTTAGAGTGAAGTTGATCCTCTTGTTTTAAAGGATTTAATGATACCTTCGGGTAGGTGTCATGTCATGTAATCTATTTTTAGGTATTCCTTATCTTATTCTATCTTATTCTTAAGAAATATTTAGGTCGTTAAAAAAGGGATTTTCAAAATTCTTTGAAAGTGACTTACTGTTACAACATTTTAAGAAATTGTCACAAAACTTTTTTGCATACATATGAAACGACATATTTTACCCTCATTAGAAGAAATAAATTGTGTATTATATTAACAGGATTTTAAGAAAAGATAGGTTACAATAGACTAAATTGTGTTAGATAATTGGACTTAGCGAGTTGAACCAAATTTATTCAGATGGTTGAACTCTGTAGGATTGACAATAATATGGGTCTTGTTCTGGTTTCTGTGGATACTATTTGTGGCCCTTCTAAGATATCGGATATGATAATTAACTCTTTTTGATTAGGAACTTGATACCAAAATTGATTTGTTCAAAGACTCAGCTACAACCAGCTAAGTCCCTTACCAGCTTATGCTAACCTGCCCTTTCAAGCATTCACTAACTAAGATAAAAACCAATGTGGTAGAATACAAAAGTATCTAAACCTAATTAACAGTAAACCGGTCGGCAAGGGCCATCTCTACTTGTCAAGATCAATACACTGGTCAAACCAGCATGGTCTATCTAGGGTTCAACTCCTAAACTGGTCCAAGAAACTACTTTATAAACACAATTAATTTAAGTCCCATATTATATATATATATATATATTTTTTTTTTTTTGGTAGGAAGTGTGGAACCGTACGTCTAATGTATCAGCTTTGGAATCTTGGATATTGTTTAGTTGGAAGAAATGGAAGTGCGTTACCAGATTTTCTTGGAAAGTGAAGCGCACGAAATCACGGAATGGAATGCTTTTCTCCCTCGGGGGAAAAAAATCACGTGGTTAGCGTGAAATCAAACCAAATGGAAGTATGGGACCCTTGCAAGTTGCAGCTACCTGCTACCTGCTACCGCCCCCATATGGATATATTTGAAGTGCCCCTACTACCTTTACCTGTAGATTAAGCAATTGGGTATATTAGTGGCAGGACACTGAGGAGAATGAGCAGGGCTTAAAAACGTGTTGGAATCCGCTTGAATCAATCTAAAAAAAAAATCTTAAAATTAAGGGGTGTTAATCCCTCTTTCATGGTTGTCCAGTTGGTTAGGACGAATTGGAAATTATGTGGATAAACACATGATTTCAGGTTTGATCCTCCATCTCTGCATCTCTAATTTAAGTGGAGATCATGGCTTTAAATGGTTTTCTTATGTTTTTAAACTTTTTATTCAAACAACTTCTTTATCTTTAAAAATTTTAATGAAACAGATGTAAATGGTTTTGATGTAAATTGTTCGATTTGATTTTGATAGACAATTTCGATTTCAAACTCACATCCTTCCCTAGAATCAATATATTCAGAGAATATTCTAATGATTCTGATGTTTTTATTCAAGAATTAATCGGATTCACTTGTCAAAAACTGGGATTAGTTCTTCTGATTCGGATCCGAATCAGCAGTTACCAAATTCAATTCACCGATTCTTGACACTCTGAGGAAGAGACATTAATGATTCTAGAAAATTGAGTAGGGATAACATAACTTACCAAATTAATGGGAGCTTGATATCGACATTTTCATCCATGATTTAAAAACAGTCATTGCCCAATATCAATACTTACGCAAATCTTATATCGGTGGATTGGTTGTAATTAAAAATAAATTTATTTAAAAACTACATTTTTAATCAACATTAGAAAACAAAACCGTCTGACAACTTGATCAATGCCATTATCAATCTCGATACCATTTTTTGAAATCACTCCGGTTCCTACAATGGGAGTATAGGGATCAAAGCTAAGCAACCACCACAACCTTTTTTTACTAATCAAAAGAAAGGAAGAGAGGTCCCTAAAACAAGCAGAACAAATCCTGCAGCACAATTCATGTAATATAGAAAGTAAAACTTTTGCAATTGGGAAAAGATACTATGGAAGAGAGATTGATAACGATCTAACAAGCTCATGCATGTGCTAGACCAGCTAAGGGGGTATCTTTTCACTATCTTGTGTCTATGGTGGTTCTAGGCTACACATTGCTCTACTGGTCCAAAGACATTGTGTTTTAACAGACTTCTTTAGTTCGAGTTTTCTCGCAACTGATTTGTTACACAGGTTGGATATGGCTGCATGTAACCGGGGTTTACCCTTGGGCCTAAACCGCAAAGCCAAACAGGTTCAAAGGGTTCCTCGTTAGCGAAAACAAAAAAATGATGGATCTAGGCACCTCACATTCTCAAACAAAGGTAATGGCTAAAGCCACCTATCTTCAAGGTTGTGCTGGTTATTTGGGAGTTGGTGGAGGTAGGAATGAATAGTGTGGGAATCCTAAGTTCAAAGTTCATCATTATCCAAGCCACATCTCTACCTGCTTGAACCCTTTTGACATAATTTGGAGCAAACCTTGCCTGATACTTAGGTAGTGAAAAGTCACAACTTAAAGAAACATAAAATGGACGTAAAATGCTCGTAAAACACTACAACTCTGCCCAATAAAATTGAAATACTCGATAAAACCGAAAGAAAAAGAATCAAGGACATCTCTTCCATTATCTTCCCTGAAGGCTTCTCTACCATCATCTACCCCAATAGTGTGTTGGCGACCCGTTGCAAGGCTATCCTCTCTTGCTCTCTTCATCTCTTCTTCTCTCCTTCTCCCTCTCGTGATCCCCTTCTCTTAGTCACAACTTTGTAATTTGAAATTCCCATTCAAACTCTTCATCTATAAGACAGATCTAATTGTACTCGTTAGTATTATTAACTTCAGAGAGGAGAAAGATCAGAAGAAACTATCAGAGACGGAGGGGAGCCCTAGTGAAGGAATGATTTATCAAGGTAAGATACTCTGGATCGATTTGCAAAAGAAATAGTCAGTACTCCCACCAAGGAAGAGGTTTATGAAGAAACTGAAATGAAAAGGGTTATGATGTTGGAGCTTGGAATCGTCCTATCTACTGTTGTATTCAAAGAAGAGACAGGTTCTTACAACGACTATAAGCCGCCCATTTGTAGTTGCAGATTATGCCCGCCTGATATTCGATAGAATGCTCGAGAGTAAAGTTACATAACATCTTATCATACGTTAACTGTTTGATTAAATGCCAAACAGAAATTTGACAGTAGAATAGTCATGAAAGAAAGTGAAGGAAAATGGGAGCCTTCTTTGATTAGCTTGACGAGAAGATATCTAAGAGGTGTTCGGTCATTGTTGCCTCAAAGGCTCAAAGTATTTTGAAATGCAGCAAGTGTACACCTGCAAGCTAGTTCATGTACCGGTCCTATCAAGAACACCTGTGACAATATAGTATTATTCAGAAGCTTGGAGGTGCAAATGTAGAAAATATTATTCATGCCTTAAGAGACCTGACTTTTTGATCCAAAATTTGAATCAGTAACATCTCCACGTTAGATGCTCTGCCCATTGTTAATACGTCATAGCTTGCACGAAAATTGCATCCCACCTATGTGGTCATGGACTACAATCTTCAATGAAAGATGATTAGCAAGTTTGGACAACCATAGTTATAGCATCTCCCCTCCCCTATATGGTTCAATGATATTTTACTTTATATTTTACCTGTTGAAAACAAACATTGGAAAATTGTCACTCATGTAAAATTTTCACATGTAAAATTTTACGCGTAACATTTTACATTGAAACAAATAGAGCCTTATAAACGTAAAATTTGTTGGGGCATTTTCCGGTAAATGCATCTATATTGTTAAAATTTTCCATCATGAAAATTTTTCCAACTGAAAAACAAACGCTGGAAAATTCAATTTTACTATAAAATTTTACATGCTGAAACAAACGGAGCCTATATAGTGAAACTTTGAATGGAATAAGATAATAGAAGCCCAACCACTACTATGATTGAGGAGATCTAACAACCATCACAAATAATGATTAGATGACCCCTAAATGGTAGATAAAAAAAATATTCACAAGACGGTCTTTAGTAGCTAATTGGCCATAATATAGAACTCTCCAAAAAAGAATCCTTAAAGATGTGTTTGGTTACCTAATTCATTAGTAAGTCTTTCTAGTGAAACGAGATTCTCTCTTCTTTTTTTTTTTTCTTTTTTTTTGATTGTTGGTATTTTTTGAGTTGGTTGTACTTAGAAATACTAATTCATTTGAAACTTGTAAAGCTGAATGTGGTTCATTTGAGAAATAAGGTAAATAGCAAAACTCATTTTTGAAACACATAATTTCTAACCCTCATATAAATAGTCCATGTTAAGTAGTGATTCAAAAGAATCACAAAAATCGGGATGGGTAACCCAATAATTTTCCAAAAAATCCTAAAATAAATATCATTCAATAGAAACACTCTCTATGGACTCATTGCCAAATCCGAAATAAAACTCCAATAAATTATGTAACCAAACACATCCTAAACTTTGGCTGTAATCGAAGTTTCCATAGGAGACTCCAAATTTTCGTTCTTTCTTGGGAATAGGCAATCCCTAATTCAGCCTGAATACATAACAACTAACCTGGCCAAAAGGGCGGGGGGACTCAAATTCTGGCCAAAACAGGGATACTATTGGAATTTTACACATGGCCTAAGCAATACAAGGAGGGAAAGGGAGTAAGGGAGACCAACATTCCAGTGACCACCAAACATAAATTCATTCACACTCTTTATAGTAATAGGGGATTGGTACCTCATAGGAGTGCAAAATGCCTTGTAATACAGGCATCTAAGGTTCAGCACAAATGGAAAAAGAAGATTGAGCAGATATTATTCAACAAACCAATTCAAGAGATTTCTTCATCATATTATTGTCGAACAAGGAAGAATCTGATAATACTTAGCCTCAAGAACTTCAGCCCACAAATAACCAGAATTATTTGAAAGCCTCCAAGCTAACTTGACAGAAAGAGCCATACTATGGAGAGAACAACCTCTAAATCCTAATCCACCCAAAGGTTTAGGAAGACACTACATTCAAATATGGACTCTTTGAATGGCAGATCCTGAAGACGAGGAATTATTCCTATTTAGGCCTTGCTTTTCTTAACCAAACTCTTCCAAGTCAAACTTTGGTTGAGAGAGAGAGAATTCCAAAACTTATGATAATTTTCCACCCTTTACTCTCCACCACAACCAGACAACAAAGGGGAGTCTCAATATCCAATATGTTTTAGTTTAAAAAGTTTGAGTTATAACCCACCACGTGGCAAGACATGGGTAGGTTCGTATGATAAAGAAACTTGGAACTGTCCCGTGCACTCATACAATTTTAGCCCAAAATGAACCAATGAAGTGGCTTAATATTTGCAACATTGCTATTTGTAGTTATTATTAATTTTTCCCTTGCAGCAATTTTATAATTTTCTAAAGGGAGCTCCTCGTTGTCACCAAATTGGTGAACTTAAAAGTTGTTACCTTCTTTTGATTATCCTTCATCTCATTTCTATTTTTTTTTTTTTTTTTTTCAATCATGGATAAAAAAGAGAATTTTACCATTATACCATTACTAAGAAGTTGCCATTATCTTACAAGATTTTTAAGTTCACATGTGAAATTATAAGAATTTACCTTCATTGAAAAAAGAATGTATTATACTAAAGGAATATATATATGTATATATATATATAAAAGGTTACGATTTTTTCACCAAGTTTGATTACAACAAGACTTTTCAGTTTCTAAAACTTAGTAATTAAATATTTGAGTCACTTTCCTTGGTATTTTGGGTGAGGGATCCTTGATAACGTAGACCCACACACATGTACTTTCATATGGCAAGCTAGGATCCCTTGGTGGTCACTAGGGGTAGTGATGGGTGATAGAGTCTTTATGTAATTAATGCAATTCCACCAAATGACATACCTTATCATGTATGTCTAGACATCCCCTTGGTAATCCATTCAAATATCCATCTTAAAACCTCAAACTATTGGATGGAGGAACTCATAGGTATATGAGGGGATGGAAGGCCTTAGGGATAATCAATGTAGGATTATTCTCCCAACTCCATTCACATGTAAGCATAATGGAACTACATATACATGCACAATGAATGGAGGTAGGTCTTGAGATACTTGTAAAAGGATTGAAGAAAACCCACTCAATCCCCACATCTCAAATTCAACTATTTACCATCCCACGCAATGGAATAACTTACCATGTATGTCCAGGCTTCCCTCGGTTGTCCAAGTAACTTTCTGGTAGTTGGTACCCATAGAATTTTTAATGTTTTGTTTAATACATGACCTTATGCTGAAACTTTATATGTGAGTAGAGAACCTTTACTTCTACCTTGGCATAAGATTTGATTGATTGATTGATGTCTTTCCTTTTTCAGTTTGCTTTCTCTCTGTGGTGCTTTCCAATGGTGATTGGTTAGAAAAGAAACTGGAAAACCCTTGCCTTGCCACAAACATTGAACTGAAAATGGTGAAAGAACTTCCCTTGCGCTTGACCTCCGCCCTGGATCGCCGGATAGCCTCATTTATGTAACTTGACCCCCAAAAATGACCTAGAACATGATTCATTCACCTTATCAAATTTTATTAGTAGAAAATAGATAAATATTAGGGACTACACCAATTTCCTTCAATGAGAGAGGCTCCCCGAGTTGCTGATGTGGGAGGAATCTCCCACACCACACCAATGGCACACGTATAAGGGATCCACAATGGTGAGGGAGGAGAGATAAACGAATAAAAAATAATAATCCTATGGGCAATGGAGTGTGCATTAGTTAAGAGTATAGAATGAGAATTTCTTTTCCCCTTAAATTGTTTCATCATAAAAAATTTAGTCCAAATGATATTTTACATGAAATTTTTTCTCTATATAAAAATTTTGTTATTTTTTCAATACCTTTTCTCACGTTTTACGTTAAAGTAAATGACTGAGTTTTTCCCCACCGATGGTCAAGGAGTTTGAATAGTGTCCATAGGGTATTACAAAACTAGGGGGTAATTCCAACCATTCGTAAAGAGGGGGGTAGACATTGACAATTATTGATGGCTCTCCTTTTCTTTCTTGTGTGGCGAAGTAATAAAAAGGAAAAAGAACAATACCTGGACATATGCCCTACGCCCTCTCACAGGGGCTTATGAAATGCATTGTCTCATTGGCCGAGGTGTTAAGTTTGTTTGATTCCAAGAAATTACGCTTAACCCCCCACATGTGTGCTCATGAAACAACTCTACTACAATGGATGGCAGAGGGTTTATAGTACCCAAAGCGTTGGAGTGATCCAATAGCCAAGAAAGGGCCTAGAAGTGCTTATTACTACACCAGCACACCACACTAATCTTGGCTCACACGTTTATAGAACCAACTCTACCATGAACAATGTTTCAATTTAACAAAAAAAGCTTTACCCATGGTGATCGTAGATTAACGGCTTTCACACTCCTTACAAATAAGGGCTCAACCATTGCTTCTTTGGCCCTAGATTAGTTACTGCTTAATCCATTATACTCTTTTTTTTTTTTTTTTAATCAGCCAAAAGAAAACAGGTCCATTACGTAGAAATATTTTACATTGCATACCATATCCTCTCTATATATGGGATTCCTAGTAGTAAGGGACTAAGAGTTGCATAAGCTATAGATTTTAGTTCTCCTAAAAATCTGTCCAGTTATACTGCAAAATCTAAGAGACATGGGATGGTTATCCATCTCACAACTTAGCATAATTAGAGTCCTTGGCCATAAGGTTAAAAGTTTGTCATATTATTTATCAAAAAACAGCTTAAGGTTGTCTGCATCACTTCACACCACATACACAGTCCACTTCTTGGTCCTTGCCCATATCATCCCATTCATAAGGCCTAGAGCCTCTGCCTCACCACTTTTTCTTGTCAAAACATAATTCGCTTCACATAAGATACATTGATTTTAAAAGAAAAAAAAGCTATTGCCCATGCAGGCAATGTCTTCTTCTTATTAGTGCCACTTGTAATGATAAGGGTGATTGTGCTTGGCGTCAATGGTGTAAATGTGAGATTTTGATTTGAGTTAGATATCACCTGTGCCTCCAGACTATTGTGAGTGATTCCATTCGCAATCAATGTGCTTAAGGATGGTAAGGGAATCCGGTTTTTGTGACAAAAAATTGTTTTATTTCTGTGATTCAGAGGAAATAACTAGTGATTATAAATACAGAGAAAAACCCACCTAAGTCTTTTTTGGGGATAAAACCAAAGCTAAAGCAAAAAAGAGACTAATTTTTTAACAGAACCGAATGGAAGATGATCTAATTTGAAACCCAATGGGCCTAAAGCCCATATCTTCCTTGTAAATTCACATCCAACCAAAAGATGGAAAATAGATTCCTTCTGGGTAAGACATAGGCTACACGGAGGATCAATATACACCCATTTCATCAAAATGTCCTTTATTGGTAGTTTATCATTGATCATTCTCCGAAAGAACAACTTAAATTTAAGATGGATATTGATTTTCCAGAGCATTCATTGAAGTTTGTTAGTGTGATGGGACTCGAAAGATAAAAAAAAACTCAGCTGAAATTAATTATTCAACCCACATATCTTCTGTTAAACCCGAACCCATCCGCATGGATTTCATCATCTCATGATCCTCACTGTAAACTCAACATACTCTCTATTCCTCATCCATTATCATCTCATGATCTTCACTGTAAACTTAACATACTCTGTATTCCTCTATCCATTCTGATGGTGAAAAAAACGGAAAAAGCCCCAGTGGTCACCCGGTAGCGTTCCTCACTTTTTTATATGTAAACAAACGGAGGTATAACGTTGTTATCTTCTTTCCACACCATATAATACAAAAATGGGGGGAGTTAGCTGGCTCACCTGCGTGACCCCAACTAGAGACGAGAAGGAAAAATGTTAAATCAGAGGACACAAGCGTAAATAAAGCTTACATTAAGTCGAGTTTCAGTCTTCTTACAAACGGGCCGTACACAGTTTTCAAAATTTGTTCGTCCAAATCGGTCTCATAAGTTAAAAGATCCCATCCCACACGATAGCACAGGTGCAAGCCTACAATGGCATCCTGTGGACTTCTCTCCTCCCTCGTCTTCACGCTGTGAACGAAGAAACAGAAGGAAGAACTGAAGAAGGCGTTACTCTGTCAGATAGGGGAGGTGGAATATGGAGAGCAGCGAAGAAGACGACGATTTCCCAGTTCACGAGTGGATCACTCCACAATCGAAGATCGACGCCATTTACCAATCCAACACTGAAAAGGTTCCTCCTCTATTTTTTTTTTTTCTTTTTAATTTCTAATAGACTGGTGTGAACATACTTATCTTCGAGCTTAATCTCTGAGGGAAATCCATTTTCCAGTGTGGATCCTTTTTAGTTCAAGCTGAATCGGTGGAGAGATGGCACTTTGACAACATTATGTTTAATATGTTTTCTCTAGGTTGTTCTGTTCCTGTAGGGTTCTGTCGGTTTCAAGTTTAATCTGTGAAATCTAGACGTCTTATACGGTCTTTTCCCTGTCCCTTAGGCAGCATTGTAGGCGTGGTTCTTTAGATTTACTTGTATGCTGATTGCTGATGTATAATTAACCAAGAAGGTCAATTCAAATGTGGAATTGAGGAAAACATGCTTAAGATAAGATTTTTAATGGAAGAATGTGATGAACTTCTGTTTCCTTAAATGGGTTTGCTGCCTTATTTTCAGTTTTGTGTTTGAACCTTGAGGTGCATATTTTACTATGGAGGCAAAAGGTTTTCTAATCTGGAAAGGCGAATTATCTACTCCTAGTTGTGTCGCATGGAATAGCGACCTGAAAATTTGAACAGTTGGATATCTAGGAACTCATGGGTTGTCCCCATGTCAAATACTGGAATAAGATTCAATTGTGTACTATCCCATGTATGGCCATCCATCCTTGTATTTTTCAGCAGTTTGCGTATTGTTATGCACCCTCTTATACTTTTTGAAAGCTCTATTTGCCACTTGGCCAACTCCATTTGGGCTGAAACTTAACTCATGACTCATGAGCAGGAGACCTTGGGGTCTACCTGTCCACAAAATTTTAGCCGCATCTGACTTGCCATGTGGCAAGAAATTTATGTGCAGGACATTGTAGAGTCCCATGCCCTTTATTTTTTTTTTATTTTATGGATGAATAAATAAATTCATAATCAAGAAGAAAGAATATCCAAGGGGAGAGGGGGGGAAGGAGGCATAACCTCAACAGAAATCAAACACGAGAGGGTGACAACAAAACTAACCCCAGAGCAAAGAGCAACAAATAAAACCAAGGGGGAAGAGAAAAAAACCCAGAAGAAAGGAAGGGGGAGAACATCAAGGGGGAGGGGAAATGATGTCAACCGGTAGTCTCTAGGAAGCTGTGATATGTCTATTCATAGGGGTATTAGGAATCGGCCGAGGGTGAAGAGATCTAATTTTTGCGGAGACATCGAAGTAGATGGCTTTCCAAATCTTGTCCGTAGAACGAGAATTGGAGGACCATCTATGAATGTTACACTCCATCCAGATGCGGTTAATGGTAGCACAGAAAGCCAATTTTTCAACAGTGTCACAAATGGAAGAGCTACCAAAGGTCATATCAATCCAGACCCATTCCCTATCTAGAGGAAGAATGGATCTTCTGGAGGGCCAACAACTAGAGGACTCTTTTTCAAACCGAGGAGGAGAGGAGGGGGCAGGAGAAGAAGAGGTGAGTAGTGTCCTCGGAGCCATGAGGGTAGAGGCAGCAGGAGGGAGAAACAGGAATTTGACGATGGATGAGGAAGGACTGCGTAGGAAGACAGTTGGATAAGGTGCGCCAAACTGTAAAGCTGTGGTGAGAGAAATGGCGTTTGAACCAAACAATTTTGCGCCAGGGAGCTAGAGGCCCAGAAGATCTGACATAAGACCAAGCAGAGGCAGCTGAAAACATCCCGTTGGAGGAGGGAAGCCAAATACATTTACCTTCCCTTCCATGGTGGCCCAGGGGTGGGGGAGGGAGACAGGACCATAAGTCGTCTAGAGGAGGAGAGGAAGGAGAAGATGACCAGCCAGAGGGTAAGAAGATCGAGGACACAAAGGAAGAAATAAGAAGCCCTGCCCTTTATTATTATGTGGTCAATTACTCAGTTTTTCTGTTGTCTCCTAGTACTGTCACCTGAATGCACAACATGTTGCTTACACTAACAAATATGTTTCAGTTCTTGCGGAAGTTTGAATTGATGCTTTAAGTATCTAAGTATATTTCTGCAAATTGCATTCAGATACTGTTTGGATTTAGTTCACTGTTTTGTTTTGAAATAATAGTATAATGTTCTGGTTGTTCTTCTTTCAATATTTACAGGGTTTTGACCTAAATTCATTTCTTTGGTGGTCATTAATTGCATTTCGTAACTGATCCTTCTCATATTTTAGATGATAGCTGCAAGTTTTAAAATTATGAGTATCCATGTTTATGCAGGGGATCAGAAAACTATGCTGTGAACTCTTGGACCTAAAGGATGCGGTGGACAATTTATGTGGCAATATGCAATCAAAGTACTTAGCTTTCCTCAGGTATTAATTGTTGGAGTTCTCTCTTCACCATTAATCACCTACAAATTCCATGTGGTTATTTATCAAGAAAAAAAAATCTGTGGTTTTACCATAAAAGATAGTTTTCACGGCATCTAGGCGACCCAAGGTGTTGACAAGGGCCAAACTTCTCTTCAGCATCTCAAAATGATCACGCACCTGATTTTCTTTTGAGAATAGTTTCATGTCAAATTCTCTCTATCGTCTGCATTGGTCCTCCTTGGAGATAAACTCACTGATGTAACTGCAACAGAAAGATCCTCTCTAGGGACTATGCAGCCCAGTGAGTCATCCCGCAGCTGGGGCGACCTTGGGGCAAGCGCCCATGTGTTGGGGTACATGCCCGGGTCCTCCCGGCCATGTGACGGCTCCCTGGGCTCTGCTCCCTGGAGAGGATCCATACCTGTAACTACATCCCCATCTAGATGCTTACCGAACTCATTAGGATCATTTCTCGAGGAATGATTTTTTCTAATAATTCCTAGATGTGTCTGTATGCTTAAATAAGCATCCCCTGAAGTTTCATTGCAAATATCTTAGGATCTCTCGCATTTCTGTTGATTTTAAATTAAAATCTTGAGCCCTATATGCATACTTAGACAATATTTCAATTTCAACATATGAAAATATGTACTACAATCGGAGGAGTGTCCCTACTCCCTATCAGGGCTGTGTTTTAATTTCTTTGTTTTAGTTTATTTCTTTCCTAATGAGGTTAGATCATTGTTTCCTAGTGAGTTTGAACTTCTATTTTTATTCTTCTTGTTGGACAAGGAATCACCTTCATTGTATACTTGTAATTAAGTGGAGATATATAAATATGTTGGAGGGAGACTACTGTGAGTACCGATTGCTACTCTCTTATCAGCCTCTTCTTCCTCAGTCTCTCTCTTTCTCTCTCTCTCTCGTCTTGAATATGGTTACTAGTTTTCGATTCTGATATTGTCACACAACCATGTGGGACATCGGCTGTTCTAGTGATTTATTTTTTTGGAACTTTGGTATTAAGGGGCTGTCATTCAATGGAAAAATTTCTACATGGAACACATAGTGAAAGAATGCGTGGACTCAGGGTCTAGGAAAGGAGAATAGGATTTTCTGTAGAATTTGTGGACTCTTGGCAGATCTTGGCGCAACGGTGAGGTTGCTCCATTGTGACCTAATGGTCACGGGTACTAGTCGTGAAACAGCCTCTCCATGAAGCAGGGGTAAGGCCGCTTACATTATACCACCCCAGACCCAAAATGGCAGGAGCCTCGTGCACTAGGTATGCCCTTGTGTGGGATGTGATCCAGTTTTCCCAGCCCAAGCCCTCGTCACCTCGGTTTATCCCTTGCTGATGTCACCCACCTTTACTGTTCGGGCGGCTGACCAGCTTTAGGAGGGGAATTAGGGATGGCTAAATTTCAATGTCTACACCTTGTTGAGAACATTTTTGATTAACTTTAATTGGGTCCTTAGACTGATTAACAAGGAGAATGGATATAGGGGATCATGAGAAGTTGAATAAAGTTATGCATGTTGAAGATGTTCTTTTGGTTTCTAATTAATTGAGCATTGCTTTTGTATTGGAAATCAAGGATCATCAGCTATCATTTTTTATTAAGTTCGTTCATGAGGTCCTAAAAGCTGCTAACAAAAAGCTTGGATGGGGGCTATGTTGGACGGTTTTGTAGAGGGAGGTGATTGCTCAAAGTTTTCCTTATTATAGTTTGATGGAATTATGATTTTGAAAGGCATGCCTATTCAGTTAATTAAGATACACCTTGAGATGTTTCATGGTGGTTTCTGCAACAACAACTCAGCCTTTTCCCAACTAAATGTGGTCGGCTACATGGATCCGATCAAAGGCAACAACAGAAAAGTAAAAGTGAAAGGAAAGGAGCATGCCATAACAAAAAAACAGAAAATAAAATAAAAAAAACACGCCTAAAAAGGGTCAGGAACATGGATTCCTGCCTCCAAAAAGTTTTGTCCGAGGTCATACATGGGGCCAGACCTAAACTATGCATGTCTTTCCTCACTACTTCTCCTATAGTCATTTTAGGCCTGCCCCTAGCTCTCTTAGATCCTTCTATCTGAATCAGATTTTCATGGTGGTTTCACATGATACATCAATTGTCTAAGGTGAAATTTTCATATTTGTTTGGGTAGATTCCTTTGGATCTTAGGTGTGTCTTGGAATATCAGTCAATTACTTTAGGATATGGAAGTGTAACACTTTAAGCGACAATTAGCGTCATGTAGATCAACTACCATCCAAAGATGGCTAGTTATAATGGTGTACCCAGTGCATGAGGCTCCTGCCATCGCAAGGTCCGGGGAGGGTCATAATGTACGCAGCCTTACCTGCAGGGAGGCTGTTTCCCGACTTGAACCTGCAGCACTTGGTCGGAATGGAGCAACCTTCCAAAGATGGATAGTTATGTAAAAAGAAAATACATATTTCATTTTCTGGTGGTATGGTTATTAGCTGACATCAAGTCAACAGTGCTGGATGCTCAATGTTTCATTTTGCTTTTATAAGAGTGGGAAACATTGAGAGGGTGATGGAGGAATGGAGAGAGATCACCTACAGGAATAAAGGGCAAGCTGGAAGAGGAATATTACTATTGTTTAACAGAGATGATTGCCTACAGGAAAAACGTAATTTCCAATGGATTTGTGTCTGTATGTTTAGTTTTTAGTGTATAATGCTATTTTGATACCAAATTGGTGCAATATGAGTTCAAATTAGTTGTTATCTATATGAAGCCTATAGAGAAGAAAACACCATTATCTCTTGGAGGCAGATTTCCTTTGATTAGCAGTATGGTAATCCCGTGATCATTTCTGCTCACTTGTTCATTTGTAGTTTTTACTATTTTTTGTAGAGAATATAAGGTCAGAATGAGGAATTTTGTACATTTTGGTTGGTCTAGTTTGAGGTTAGGAAGTCTTATTCTGTTTCTTATTTTAGTTTTTTTTTGATATATCTATTTTGTGTGTTGCTTGCATCTCCTTCAATAGGTTTTTGGTGAGCGTTATATTTTAGTCAACTTCTATTCCAAGTTACCTCCCATCTCTAATATGTTTTAATGCTTTACAGCAATAATGTGATATGGATGTAGTGCCATGTGGTTGCTTTGGGTCTGCTTCCTCTTCTGGCACTTCCCCTGCTATTGCCTTCAAAAAGATCATGTAAAGGCATCTATGGGAGTATATTAGTAATACTAGAACCTCATGTATTTAAATACCATTCCAAGATTTATTTTTAAAACTCCATTTAAAAAGAGCCATTACCAAGCATTAGCTGGAGAAATTATTACTGGAGCATTCTGACACTGTTGTTTATCTCTCTCATTTTCTGCCGAGGATATGCTGCGAAAAGGTGTTTCTTGCTTCAGGCTCTGCAAACTTGATTCGTCGAATTTCTTTTGTTGTTTAATTTACTATTAATGATTCAAATAATTTTTCTTTTGGTGAGTGCTTTTCTTCATTGGCACAGATGAGAGGAATCCCTACACAGACAGACTATTTCTGCCATGTGGTGAACTGGCTTGGTTGGCCCCATTGTTAAATATTTGGACACCCTTGGACTACCCATATGTCAAATTTCATGGGCAATCTTAACCATGTTGCATCTACTTGTAGAACTTTATTTCCTTCTATTTCATCCATTGAACAAATTGTGTATTGGGTGCCCCCCTCCCTTTTCTTTTGGAGTAAAATTTGACTCATCGATTGTGTCATGGGATTTTGGGCTGAACTTTACCTCATAAACAGAGGGTGATGCCACCAATATCCCACAAAGTTTGAGCACCAATCAATCTGCCACTTGGCATATAAAGGTGCCCAGAGGTATACATGTATAGATTCCTCTCTATGGGTGCCTATGTAAATAAGTGTTTCTGTTAGTTTTTACAAGTCTCTTCACTAATATATAACCGTTTACAGGATATCAGAAGAGGTTGTTGAAATGGAGCAAGAACTGATTGAACTACAAAAGCATATATCTGCTCAAGGGATTCTTGTGCAGGATTTGATGAGCGGTGTGTGTCGTGAATTAGAAGAATGGAGCCAATCTAACCGCGATATGAATGAATCAGAGCAAGACCAGAAAGTCTTAGAAGTTCAGGATTCCTTGCCTAATGAAATGGAGGATCAGAAGCAGACATTTTTGGAGAATCTTGACATTCTCATGGCCGAGCATAAACTGGAAGAATCTATAGAAGCTCTAGTGTCAGAAGAAAGAAGCTGCCCCGAGCTCAATGATGCCGGGGATGCTTCATCTAACAAAACTTCTTCATATAAGTCTGCTTTTCTGAAAAGGAAGGCGATGCTTGAGGATCAGCTTATAGAGATTGCTGGACAACCATCAGCTAGTATTGTTGAACTCAAGAAAACTTTT
This sequence comes from Macadamia integrifolia, assembly GCF_013358625.1. Taxonomy (NCBI): domain Eukaryota; kingdom Viridiplantae; phylum Streptophyta; class Magnoliopsida; order Proteales; family Proteaceae; genus Macadamia; species Macadamia integrifolia. The sequence goes on along the minus strand of NC_056567.1, from coordinate 1,430,286 downwards.
TCTGGTTTATTAAGATTGGGGAAAGGTCCTTTGGCACATCAGCTATTTTTGAAAGCCTGTGGGTCTCGCCTTCTAAAGAACATTGAGGCTTTTCTGCCTTCTTGTTCCATCTACCCTGAAACATGCTCTGCAACATTGTCTAAACTTGTGTTTTCTGCAATCTCACTGACTACAAAAGAATCTGGTTTAATATTCGGTGATGATCCTTTATATACCAATAGAGTTGTGCAATGGGCAGAGTGGGAACTCGAGTCATTTGTGCGATTGGTGAAGGAAAATGCTCCCTCATCTGAAACAACTTCTGCTCTTCGAGCTGCAAGCATTTGTGTTCAGGCTAGTCTTAGTTACTGCTCAATGTTGGAGTCTCAAGGATTGAAACTTTCTAAGTTGTTATTGGTGCTTTTGCGCCCATACGTTGAAGAGGTCTTTGAGATGAATTTCAGACGAGCTAGAAAAACGGTTCTTGATTTGGTGGGAAATGATGAAACATTTCCGTTGTCACCTCAATTTGCATCTCCGTTATCTGCTGTTGCATCATCTTCAAATAATTTGCTTACTGAAAGTGGAATGAGATTCATGTTCATAGTAAATGTGAGTTTACCTATTTACTTTATAGTATTTGTTGAAGACATCTTTTGTAAGCATTGAAACATCCAAATTTTGTATCCTTCTGCTATGTTATATTCATTACTATTGCTGAAATTTTCATCCAGCTAAAAGATGGAGGGAATAATGAGAAAATGACAATTATTTGAAGTGCATTTATTAAATATTCATGTGTTCATGTTTCTTGTAGTATACTTGTGAAATATATCTCATGTTTCTTGTAGTATACTTGTGAAATGTATCACAATGTGGAATATGATTTAACTTCAAAGGCAGCACATACATCACAGTAACCCATTATTATTTCTTCATTAAGCACAATCATACTCTGACATCATTATCCATAAAAGTTTAGTCTTGATTCTGCAGTCCAATCTCTAAAACTCTATTTTTAACTCCGTCTTGATGACTTGCAGCCAAAATGTATCGCAATAAGCTAATAATAATTTTTACACGGATTGTGCATTTTCTTTCACAGGATATGGTGGAACAGCTTACACTGCCAGTTATTTCGCATTTTGGAGTAACTGTTTTGACCAGAATCTCTCAGCTATTTGATAAATATGTGGATGCTCTGATTAAAGCCCTACCAGGTCCCTCTGAAGATGAACATCTTCTGGAACAGAGAGAGGTGATTCACTTTAGGGCTGAAACAGATGCTGAACAGCTTTCGCTTTTGGGAACTGCATTTACTGTTTCTGATGAACTGTTACCAATGGCTGTATCAAGGATTTGGAGCACACACAATGAAAACAATGAACCTGGAAGTGGGTCTGCTGAAAACATAGTATCTTCTGTGAGTAATACCATAGAATTTAAGGATTGGAGGCGCCATCTCCAGCATTCACTGGATAAGCTTAGAGATCATTTCTGTCGGCAATATGTTTTGAACTTTATCTATTCTAGAGAAGGGAAAACAAGGTTAGATGCACGGATATACTTGGATGGTAAAGGAGAGGATCTGTTCTGGGACTCGGATGCACTGCCTACACTTCCGTTCCAGGTGATGCATTTTCTCTAGTTAACCTATCAAGTTTTCAAGTGAGGTTAATGTGTAGTTCTAAAAAAACAAAAGTGAGACCAAAACTGACTGGGAGGCAGATGCTTTTCCAGTTGCTACTTTGTTTCTTAGGCCTTGGAAGGCTAGAAACACCATTTCTTCTAAAGTTACCTGTGTCAGCCAGTTTAATAGACATGATGCTTGATACATCCAAAGAAAAATCTTACCAAAATTCTGGTTGGTTTTCTCTAGTGTTTAAGGGGAAGAGTTTTCTGTCTAGAAGCACGGCTCCTGCGCCAGCACGAGAGCCAATGAGACTGCCCATGAAAGCATCAACATGCGTGGGATTTTTATCTTTCATAAGGGGCGGGCCAGTAATTTTGCAGGGGCCTGTGGCTGCGTGCAGGATCCATGCTCCTTTTTCCCAGTATTTAAATACCAGTTTTAAACAATTATTTTCTCGAGGGAATTCATCTTTGATTCTCAAATATGGATTCAAAATTACATCCCGTTCATGACAACATTAATTAAGCTATGCATGAATGTATTGGACAATACTTTTTGGAAACAGTTCTGTAGCCTTTACCAAGGACTTGAGCAGATTCTCTATGAAGGGTGTACCCAGTGCTCAAGGCTTCTGACAGTGTGGGGTCTGGGGAGGATCATAATGTAAGCACCCTTACCCCCGCTTGACAAAGAGGCTGTTTCCCAACGAACCAACCTTACTGTTGCACTGAGGTCCGGCCTCTGAGCAGATTCTCTATATCATTAAAAAATATGTAGCATGATACAGTTGCTTTTCCTTGATCACCTTTTCTAGCATGTTCCCATGTGATGATTGCTGTACCGGTTGAACTGGCAGAGATAATGACATTTTGTGCCATTACTGCAGGCACTATTCGCAAAGCTGCAGCAGTTAGCAACTGTTGCTGGTGATGTATTACTAGGTAGAGAGAAGATACAGAAGATTTTGCTAGCCAGGGTGACAGAGACAGTTGTTATGTGGTTATCTGATGAGAAGGAGTTCTGGGATGTGTTCGAGGATGATTCAGCTTCCCTCAAGCCACTTGGGTTGCAGCAGGTATATCATGTCTTAGAAATTCAAAATTATTCTTTATGTTGTTGAAAATGCTTCTGTGGCCATCTAGAGATTTTTCTACAATAGTAAAGCTATTTTGAGCTACATGGGAGTGGATTTGTTACAATCTATGCACTGGTAAAAAGGTGACCCTTTGTTTTTGCCCCGCCAAATTTGATTACACCTGTCAACCACGTGGCATGCAATGTGTTGAGTTCTACCTTCGGTATTTCTAATCATCAGACCTTTTTTTCGCCCCCAAGAGGTTTAATGCAGAACCATTTTTTTGAAGATCTTATGTTACCATGTTGTGTGACCTTATTGATTTGGGCTAAAACCTACTACATCAGTGGGGGTTGATGTGGTCTAACTTGGTGCCGGTGACCATCCAAGGGGTGGCACTCCTGCTCTACTTGACAATCCATGGTTGTGATGTTGAACCACTTGTTACTGTCAGTGCAAAGAATCATGATGTAACCCAAACCTCAACGTCTAAGAGTGTGAGAATATTTTGTTGAAGCAAGAGTGAGATGTATTTTGCACCTTTGAACTTCCCCTTTCTCTCCCTAGCCCTGAATAATAACATAATTTACTAATTGTACCTTCTTTTGTTCTTTCTTCAGCTTAATTTGAAAAGAGAAACACTTTCTCATCTTTTCCCTTGGTAATAAATAGTAATATCTAGAAAAAATTTTATAGTCTGCAACTGTCACAAAACTAAAGAGAAAACAAAGCAGAACCTATGAAGAGAGAGAGAGAGAGAATGTAATAACACTGTTGAACAACGATGGATTTAGAATGTAGTCTATCGTGGTCCTCCACCTTTATAAATATATATATCTAGCTAGCAGCTACTCCAAGTAGGAAACCTACTAAAGTACAAGTACAACTCTAGTTACAAACTAATAATGAAACTAAAATATAAACACATGAGGAGACTGAACCATAAACATTTCACAATATGGACACTCCCCCTAAAACCATAGTTGTCATGGCGCCAAGGTGAACCAAGGTGTTGGAGGGCTACCTAAGCGCTTAGGCAACAAGGCGACCAATTGTTATTATTTATTTTTCCTCTTTTCTAACATTATTTAGTATGCTACATATACCTTGTATCATAAAAAATCAACATTAAGCCACATCAAATCATAAAAAATCAACATTAAGTCGCATTAAGTCTTCAAAAATCAAAATTTAGAGAAATGTTATTGTTCTATAATAAGTTTGAGTGGTTAAATGGTTTTATTTTTACATGAGACTTGTTGCATTAGGTATAGCAATAAACTAGCTTTCCAACAAGTCTAAGATTACTTAAATTTGAGTTGTAATGATAAAGTTATGTTTTAGCAAACTTATTTTAAAGTGCGTGAATGCTGTTAAAGTCACCTGAATGAAAATAATTTTATGAACATCAAAACAGAAGGTTATTTTACCGGACTCTTTCAAATGTTTCACTTTGTCTTTTTTTTCATTTCACTTCACTTTAACAATTGAATATCTTAATGCATTTTACATCTTACCAAAGTACAGAGTGGTTGGCAAACAATTTTCTATTGAGGAGTCAAGGTTGGAAAGGAATTAAATATAATTTAATCCATAATATGACCTGCTAATATTCTTCTGGGCTTGAATTTATTAAAATAAGTAATTTTCAATTTCTGGCTATGGCTCATTTGCTTGGACATAAGCATTTTGAATAGGATCTAAACCATTACTTATGCACACTAGAGTGGAAGGGGGAATGATAGGGAGGGGGGTGTGTTTGAATTTTAAAAGTAACTGCAAGCGTACCGATCAGTGTAGCTAATGGGTCGAACATAAGGAGATCAGCCACTTTATTTTAAGCTTCTTCTAGTAATGCGAAAGTGCATAGATTAATTATGGTGATCTATTTCTAACTACCGACCTAACAAAAATGCATCTAAAGCGTCCTAACCAACACATCTAGGGAAATTGTAATTGAAATTGCAATAAAAATTGAACGACCTAACCATTCACATCTAGGAATTTAAGTTATCAAACCACGCAATTAAACTGAAAGTAAAAGTGCTAAAAAGTAAATAATTAAAATAAAAAGGGGAAAAAACTAGAGAGGCACACAAGTAGGTATCTCTACTTAGCCCGAGGGATGCACCATAAACAATATGAGCTTCCCTACTTGACCAGAGAGTACTCTTACAAGGGTTTTGCTACTTGGCTTTAGGGGAAGGGATGTAATGTAAATAATCAAAATAAAAGGATGTTTCCATAGCTAGAGAGGGGCAAAGCCAATGCATAATCTAGCCATGAACCTTGGGGGAAAGGGAAAGCATCAAAGTAAAAACTGAAATTTAAATCCTACTTTAAGAATGAAAGGGTAGCAAGAAGAGGGAATGAGAGGGGGGTGAGAAGACTACTGTAGAAGCCTACTTACTTGAACTTAAAAACTTGATTGAGATTTGGAATAGTACTAGTACTAAAAACCAGATCTGGAATAAACCAAATCTGAAATTGCTAGTATTAGAGAAAACAAATCTGAAGAGAAAAATTGAACTTGAAAGACATGCTCCATAGCTTGTTCTTGTCACCTAGAACTAGAAATTAAAATTATTACACCTTTGAATAACTTGAATAACATTAACCATAAAAATAAAAAATAAAAACATTGTATTCATGAAATAAAAACCAATTACAAAAGTGTTTAAAGTAAGAAAAACTTAGAAGAACTAGAACTAGAACTAGAACTAGAAGGAGAGCACAACTAAAAATTAGAGAAAAAGAAAGCAAGAGAAGGACAACCCTTTAGGGTTTGGTGGACTCCCTTTTATAGGGAATAGGGGAGAGAGGAGGACGTCCAATCCCTCTTGGACAATTTTGATGAGGTGGAAGGGGAGAGAAGAGATAAAATAGGAAAGAAGGGAGAGGGACGATTTTTTTTGTTTTTTCCCTATTTTTTTCTCTTTTTTTTTTTTTTCTTTTTCATTTGTGCACACAATCCCTTACATGATTTTCTTTCCTTGCTTTGAAGATTTGGACATCTTTGTTGATGATGTGGAGGAGAGAGACACGATTTGGACAGGATTTATTTCTCTTTTCTTTTTTTCTTTCCTTTTTCTCTCTCTCCTTGCGCAAGAAACCCCTTTGGCTGACCTCTATTCCTTGCTTGAATCAATTGTGATGAGTAGGAGAGAGAAAATTTTCTAAAAAAATATAAAAAAAATGGCAGCCAAGAGGGTCGAATTTGAGACCTCCTAATAAGCAAGGGATTTTGCACACAATTCACCAACTACACTAGGTAGTTACCAAAAACGAATCTTCAATCACTTAAGGGTGTGGTCCATCGATCCTTGTTGGCATTTTAGAATATTCCTTATACCCCTGGGACAACTACAGACGGGCTGGTTCTACATCTCGGTTCAGTTCTGATCCATTATTCTTTTTCTGGCCCGAAAAGAATAATCACTTGTACGGGTGACCAAACGGATGTGTACTTTTAATTGAACGCGTCCATCTTGCTCAGAATTTTGTCCTCTTCGCAACTATGAAAAGAAACAAGACCTCTTTCGTGTAAAATTGGAGATATAGCGCTTGATAGTCCTTAAGGTCTTGAAAATATAAAACTTGCAAAAAGAGCGTAAAACCCAAAGTAGCTCCATTCTAAATATGTAAAATGCATGTTTTACTACCCTAAATTTCACACATAAATGGGCTCATCGGGGTGGAACACACTAAATACGAACTCACACACCCATGTGACAGGAGTCGATTCACTGACCTACTGGCGCTTGCTCTTCAAGCAGCTGCAAGCTAGTGCACTAGGCACTGGATTTACGAATGCATTGCAACAGTGGTATTTTAGTGTGAATAAATGAAAGAGCAGTTACTAGCTTTCAGTGAATATAAAAAATGGGAAAGCTCCTTTTCCTGTACCCAGGGCAAACTCTTCACCCATCGAAATGCAATGATGGGCATTGGCTGAAGATATTCTTCACCATGGGTGAAGGGAAGCTAGTTCCTAAAAAGAGGGAAAAATGACTTCTGAAGGAACATATAGAAATTTAGGAATCAAGGAAAAAGTTTTATTCTAGGAAGTATTGTAGAAGGGAATGCTGAAGGAGCAGAGTTGAATATAGGAATCAGAGGTGTGTATAATTCCAACGTGCAAAAGATATTCTTTGTGCTGCTTCTTTGGATTTGTGGCTCAGAATGAAGCAAGCCTGCTTGCTTATGGTGTTGCTCTGGCTAGATGTGTTAAATCCTAAGCTGGTTCAGTTGGCAATGCTGTGTTGTTGCCCGGACTTGAGATCAAGTCCCCCATTTCTTTTTTCACCTTGCATGATATGCACTGCCTCCCTATCACATGTCTCGTGTAGCTCGTGCTGCTACGCCTTGTACCACTCATTGGAATTATAGATCAGATGTGTCAAATCATTAGTATTATACAGTCATATTGCAGATATGCAACATAACCTACGGTTTGTGATTCCTTTGATCTCTGATATTACGATTTCCAGGAAGACCAAAAATATGAATTTTGTTGGGAATCACATTTTACATTAGCCGACACCTGCTATAGCTCTATATTGTATTCCTTTTCCCCCTCTTCCTTGACCTCTAATAAAACTTTGTTTTTCAGCTGGTTCTTGATATGCACTTCATTGTTGAGATTGCTGTTCGTGGTGGTTACCCATCTCGACACGTGCATCAAATTGCATCAGCTATAATTGCTCGTGCAATAAGAACCTTCTCTGCAAGAGGTATAGATCCACAAAGGTATGTATTTTTGCATTCCGCACAATTTCTACTTTTGCCTCTGTTTTGGAAATTAGAACTGGTTTTGTTGCAGTGCTCTTCCCGAGGATGAGTGGTTTGTTGATACTGCAAAAGGGGCAATAAACAAGCTTCTGCTGGAGACTTCTTCTGGATCTGAAGTGTCAGAAACTAATGAAGAACATATTAATATACATGACGAAGTCGGCTCTGATTCTGATGACACTATATCGTGCCCCTCAACCGTAGAATCATCTGAGTCTTTTGCTTCAGCAAATATGGATGAGAGTGAAAGCCCGATGTACTTCACAGATCCTGAGGTTTGAACAAGATACAGTTCAGCAAACCATGCAATGGCACTTAAGCATGTTAAGTGGAATGAAGACTGAAAGCCCAATGTACTACACAGATCCTGAGGGTTGAACAAGATATAATTCTGCAAACCAGGCAATGGCACTTAAGCATGTTGAGTGGGAGATTGGCCAGCTTTCTCCAACCGTGAAGCATACACAATGGGATTTTGGGAAATGTAGGTGGCTGTAGGGCTAAAATTTTATTTAGAATGATTCAAATTCAGTTAATGTAGTTTTTTTTTTTATATTCTTCATCTGTTGTCTACCCAAGTACAAGAGGAGTCTGTACAGTAGCGAAGTTTCATTTACAGCTGCCATAGGAAATATAGGTAAAAGTTTTGCTCTGCTGGACAACTTCATCTCTAGATCTCACTGCTCCTCTCATTAGTTTTTTAACTGGGATAGCTTTTTTCTAGTTTTGGTTGATCCTAAACATAATGACTTACATAAGAAACTTACCTTGACCCGCGTGTGGTTTACTTCTTACTCTTTCTACCACTAAAGATGCTATAGTGCCTAGCAGAAGTAACCAGAAGGGAGGGAAGTCATTGGAAATGTAGAAGTGACAAACCAACCCAGGGTTTTTTTTAAAGTTAATCGACCCCTAGAACACTAGACTCGATCCTCAGATCCAACCCCCCCCCCCCCCCCCCCCACCCCAGACTAAAAAAAAAGGAAGAAAAAAAGAGTGTATAGGTTTTTGTAGGTGTGAATCGGCTGTCTTGAATTGCTTGGAATCAGGATCAGTTATGCCCGATTCCAATCTATATCGGCCGATTCACCTATCAGATCAACTTTTCCTTGCTCAGATAGGAGGGAAAATGTCTGAAGTTTGATCCACGGCCTTTACACACTTCATAGGTATCCATTGGTTGTATTCACTACCTTTTTTTTGGGTAAAAGTTGTAGTCACTACTTTCACCCTTCCGCATGACAAGACTAGACATGCCTTTGGTATACATTCTTAAAGTTCTAGGTCAATAATCCATTTTAAGAAATCACAACAAATGCAATTTTAAGTTCAAAAAGTTTCTTTATATGATTCTTCATTTTCAGTGTATAGCTGGTTAGTTAGTTCTCTTTAACCATAATTTAGAGTTAAATCTTCAAGGGAAAGATGCTCAATAAAATGTTGTGGTTGGGTAAACAATCTTTATTCCTTAGAAGAACCTGTTTCAAAATTTTACCCATCTTCTTGTTTTTTTTGGGTAAAAATTTTTACACATCCACCTAAGGGTGCAATGGTAAAACTGATTCTGTTTCCTAATTTTGATGTACTTTTAACCATGGTCAATAAGTCAGATCCAAAGGGTCAACCCTATTTTTTACCTAAGGGTGCAGTGGTAAAACTGGTTCTACTCAGCAATGAATTGCAAGAATTTGTGGATCTGTGGTCAACCCTATTTTTTATCTAAGCAGTTAAAATTAGGGTGAGGGTTCTCGAAGCAAGTGGTATATAGGGGAATTCATCAATAAGGTATATGACAAAAATTATTTGAGGAAATTAGACTCGGTCTACCTTCAATCTTGAAATGGTGACAAGGACCACACCAGAAAAGCATATCGTATGCATATCTTATTGGATGACATAAGATATGTTTTCCCAAATCTGTCGGAGGTCTTGGTCCATGAGACTAAGACCCAGAACAAGGCCCTCCTTTTGAAGCTAGGCTGGCGACTCATTACTGAGGAACATTCAATGTGGGCCAAAATTCTTAAGAATTAGAACTTCCCCAACGAACCAGTATTTGATCCAATGACACTGAAGAAGAGAGGATCTATAACTTCGAACAATGTTGTAAGTATCCTCCCAACTTCAAAGAAAATGATCATTGAGAAAAATGGGAAGGGAAACAATACCAAATTTTGGACAGATCCATGGATACCAACTATTCCCAACTTCATTAACCACCGGCAACTCTACCACTCCTCACACTTTAACTTGGGTTGGTGACTTTATTATGGGAAATGTTTGGAATACAAGTCTTGTAACTTAAATGCTTCACCTCACCCAAATAAATGATATTTTGCAAATTCCGATTTCATTATATAATGACAAATGTTGTCACCTCTCCAAAAAAGGGGTTCTTAGTTCTTACCAACTTGCGAATTATTTTAGAACTAATTCTTCTACTAAATTAATTGGATGCTCAAACAGGTATGCTTGTTTGTCTCTATGCTCTCATTGGTGACGATTCTTTTGGAAACTCAAAATACATTCAAAATTTAAGATTTTTTTCTGCAGAATAGCTCATGACAGAATTCCCACCATACTAGAGAAATGGATGGGTGTAGATCCAACTTGAAGGTTTTGCAGTAACCAACAGGAATCCATTCAGCACATCTTTCTCTCCTGCAAATACACAGAATTTGGGAAGCTGGCCCTGGTACGATTCCTGGTTGTGATTTGAATAATTTCATCACTATTTTTATTATCACATGCTAGTATCTTTGGACCTATCATAATAAGGCTATTTACGCTCATATTAAACCTAATACATTTGAGGCAATAGACTGCCCATTCTTATCAATCTCCAATTCAAAAGGTGACTCCAACAGTCCAACTCATAATTGCATATTAGTTCTGAAAAATGTGTCATTATTTACTAATTATATATTGGCGGGAAAAAAACCAGCCTTCTGTATGGCGTAAAGCGAACTAAAAACCAAGGTACATTCCTGCAGTGCAAGGAAGACTCGAGGAGCGGCATGTCATTAGAAACCAAATGCATCACAATTGAATGGATAAAAATCCTCTGCAATTCCCATCTCATGCAATTTTGTGCAATACCCCCTGCAGAGGTTGACACGTGGACATTCCGGATTGAACGGCTAAGATTAACCTTCCAATGAAACAACCCAAAACCATGGTTCTCCAACTTAAACCGAACCGAGTCGACTATTCAAACCCAATCGGTCAGGTTTTAATTCAAAACCTAAGAGATATGTATCCATTTCCTCTCTCGACTCTCAACTCTCTCTCTCTCTCTCTTTCTCTCTCTCTCTCTGTTACGGCTCTCCTCTGCCCTAACTCTCGACTCTCAACTCTCTCTCTCTCTTTCTCTCTCTCTCTCTCTCTCTCTCTCTCTGTTACGGCTCTCCTTCTCTGCCCTAACTCGCACAACAAACTCCCTGCTCCCTGCTCCCTGCTCCCTGCTCCCTGCTCCTTGTTCCTTGCTCTCTCGAGACTCTCTCTCCCTGCTCCATTTCTGTCCTAGAGGAAGATTTCTACGTTTTCCTACATTTCTTCTTCTTTTGGGGTTTTGAGTGGGTTGGTCTTTATTTTCTTTTGGGGAGAAGAGTTTGCGAGTGATTTTTCAGGAGGGAAAAAGAAGCGATTCTGGAAAGCGGCATGGAGCTTAGGGTTTCTCCCATGGGAGACCCTGATCGGTATGGTAATGGTGATCGGCGGAGGCCAGGTCCTAGCGGCAGCGAGGAGTGCAATGCTGGGGGTGAGAAGGATAATCGAAGGCAGCCTTTGATTACACAATTTTGGAAACCATGTCCAAGATTTGTGGATCCTAAGACGACAAATACTAATGGAGGTATACCTGAACGTTCTGGCGGTGAAGAGAATGTGGTTGATGGAGGACCGAGGCTCAGACCAGTAGGAGGTGAGAGAGGGGACGGTGCATAGCGCGAGTCTTATGCGAACGTAGTAGGGGGGTTCTGCTGATTGTGGAGGACCATCTTGATCCGGTGTATGCAGGGAATTCAACAAAAATCATCATACCCCAAGATGCGTATGAAGAACGGTTGGGATTATACCGGTATGCATTAATTGGCAGGGTGAACTTTGGCTATACTTCGGTGGATTCTATAAGGAAAGAGGATACTGATTCTTGAAATCTGAAACCCAACTTCTAAGAAATAGATAACTTCTAATTAAACCCAATCTAGAAATCAGATCTGGTTGAAACTTCAATCGAATCACCCTCTTGATAGTCTTAACCCTAAAATCTCACCCTTAACAGGAAAAACATTGTTGAACTGGCGGGAGAAATAGTGTAACAGCGGCACAAAAATGACTCAAAACCAGAAAAATGCTTAATGTATCAGCGATTGCTTCATGCATTGAGAGAGACTGAGAAACCGACTTTGGGTAACCCTGAACAACCTTCGCGAGAGAGAAGACTGATCCCCTTCGGCTGCAGGTAAATCCCTAACAGAGCTTCGACCTTGACCGGGAGCTTGGGTGCAACGGCGCTAGGGCTTTTTCCTTCGTGAGCAGAGAGAGGTGTGAGTGACAAAGAGAGGGGTGACAGCGTGTCGTGCCAGAGAGGGCAACCAGAGAGAGGTCCGGTTTGATCTACTGATACGGTTTGGTTTAACTGTGGTTCACAGTTTTGGGGTTGTTTCAACCAACAATCAATCTGAATCGTTCATTTCACTTTGTCCACGTGTCAACCTCTGCAGGGGGTATTGCACAAAATTGCATGAGATGGGAATTGCAGAGGATTTTTATCCCAATTGAATGCATCAGGCTAGAGTGTCATCTCACTTTGATCAAGTCTTGTAACAATTCTATCCAGTTGTCAGCTTTCGGATTAAAACCTATAGGCATCTGCATCTCAAGTGTATATCCATAAAACCCACTGGGCATCTGTATCCACCTTTTTCTTTTGGCATGTAATCTGTACCCAACTTTTGACAGAATGATGGTAAGTCCAATCCTCATTAAACTAAGCTGCACAAGTTAACAGTAATCAATATACAAACCAAAGTTCCCTTGGGAGCGTCCACATATGGTACAAGATACAAAAATGCGTACACCCTATCCAATTTTTTTTCCTGATCAAAAAGAATTGTGGCCATGATTCTTTCCAATCTTTTTCCATGAAGAATGCTCGGAACAAATAATTCCCTCAGCAGCAAACATGTCGAAGTTCTGGAGCACAAAAATCTGCCATACAGAAACCTTATAGTTGAAACAACTGTGATTCTCATTTTACTTTGCTCCCTTTGTTTCCGACATCACATAAGACAGAAATGTAGTTGTCTTTCCTCACTGGATACTGTACCTTCTCTTGGAGCTTCTAACAGAACCACATATTAAGGCAAGCTGTAATTTCTTCGAGTGATGATGAAGTGAAAATCTTAAAAAATCTGCTTGCACTCTTCAATGGAGGTGCTGCACGGAAAGGTCAAAAGTCAACAGAAATCAAGAATGACAACTTCTCCAACCTCATATGGCTAAGGGAAAGATCACCCGAAGGGGATTTTACCAAATGCGTCATCAGCATGCTGCAGCTGCTGCTCACTTGGACTTGAGGTTGCCCTTAAGCTTCTTCAGCTCATCCCCATGCCGCTATCAAAGAATAACCATTTTAACAGGTAATGAAGCAAAATCACAATGTAAAAAAGCCACACAAATACAGAATTAGATGTGTTGTCATAGGACCTTATACAAAGCCTTCCACCAGTTTTCGGATCTTGCTTGCAGCAATCTCCATTCCATGGCCATATCATATTCAATTGTGTTGGGCTGAGAATAGTGCGATGTCGATACTGCTCGCTTCTGGTAAATCAGGTATAGTGAATACAAGAAAGAAGAAATACAAGAACAATAAAATGAATTGAAAAGAAAGGAGCATAAACACACCATTTCCTCCCTCTGCATTTGAGGTCTAAGTTTTTCAATGAAGATATGACCATAAAATGTGCATGGCGTCCCTGGCATGAGAGGAGTTACTCTGCTGCCAACTAGAGGGCTGGAAAATAAGCAAAGCCAAAATATTAGGGGGAAAGAAAAGAAAAAGCAAAGATCAAGATTCACAAGAAATACCATGGATGACATTAAAGTGACAACTGAAAGTTGATGTGTATGGAGTTTTGCATCTATATGTAAAATATAAAGACCATATCATGATGATAAATACTGATGAGAGGAAGGGGCTGACTTTTTATCTGCTGCATGTAACGACAGAGGGAGATGACGGGATTCAAAATAAAAATTAAGCAAGCATAATCCATAAAATAACTGAATATTTTGGAATCATATGATTGTCCAATACATGAAATTTGGACAAAATCTCCAAGTTAGGCAGGAACACCAATGAGAATAACATATAGACACTGAATGTTGTTAATATGACAGCCAAAAGATTGGCGACATCAAAAGCAAAACAAAATTACCACTTGAGGCAGTTATTACTGATAACAGCATCGATCCTAAATCTGGGGAACCAGGATGGGCAGCAGTAGTCATATCTAATCATCGATTTACCTATGTACATATGGACTTTGCATTTGCAGGTAGTACTCAAGAAGCCTAGGTACAAAGACTCCAAATAGGTTTCTCTGGAGCTTTTTTGGCTGGATTTTCAACAGAAGAATTCTGGACAGATTCAAAGGAGAAGGAAAATTGGCTGATGCATCAGGACGATGACTCTGGCCATGGGAACTCTTCACATATTTATATGATATTAAATGTTCTTGTAAGCTGCAAAACTCTGTGTTGGTTGTAAAAAAGGATCGGTTTATAATTAGCATAGCCATGGTCACGCAGGTCATGCTAAGACTTGTACATATGCTGTCCTGTAGGATTTTAATAAATTTGCTTTAAAAAAAAAAAATTACCACTTGAGAATACACATCAATTAAATATCACAGATAATCAAACAAAGTTCAGTTAAAATATAGTAAAATAAATCAGATTGAGGCAAAATTTTCTCTAAACAAGAAAACCTATTCAAAATGGTAGTGGCCGAGCCTACAGGCAGTTGACCGGCTAAAAGCCTCGGTCGATCGGCACCTGTCCGGTCGATGTGTCCAGTCGCCCGGTGCCAGACCGGCTGGTTGACAACTGTCACCAACGGCTAGTTTTTGTCCAATGGCTCTTTGGCGGTCGACTGGCTACAGATGGTGGTTGACCAGTAGACCCAAAAAGTGACTGTTTGAGTGAGATTTCTTGCCTATTTTTGTCCCCTAATCTCACCAATAAATACTACTAATGCTCTTAGTTAATTAACAATTAACACCAACCATTAGAGCAACTTCTTGAGAGCAACTGAAAGTCAAATCACTTTACATCTTCGTTGAGCTATTAGTGAACTTTAATATTACAAGTGAAGCTCAAAGTCTTCCACCTTAGTGTTGATTTATCAAAGCCTAGTGAAGACTATAGAACAGTGCTTCTTACTCATTCTTGCATTCATATTGCACCACACAAGAGGTAACTCTTTATCATTCCACTTCTCTATTTCAGATTACATTAGTTTAGACTACACTTAGGCTTGAGTAAGGATTCTCTTATCCTCAAGAGATTGTAAGGTCCCTCCCGACCTAGAAAGAGATTGTAAGATGTCTCTCTACCTGTAAAAGAGATTGTATGAATTCACTTATCCTGAAAAGATTCTGTAACGGTTTTCTCCCTACCTACTGTACTAAAAGGGAAGAACTAGTGGAGTAACTTACAAGTGGAACTTTTAGGAGTGAACTAGACTCGGATTGAGTCGAACCACTATAAACCTTGGTGTTGTGTGATTGTATCTATCTTAATTATTTCGCAATTTTTATTTCACAATCACATTTGGAATCGTTAATCGAAAAGGTTTTAAAATCCACTAGTATAGCCTATTCAGCCCCCCCCCCCCAAAAAAAAAACTCTAGGTTATTTCAGACATATTAGACTTCAATATTCAACTTAATAGGGAACCACTCATCTGTCTAACAGTAAGAGCTCAATAGAAGAGGCACATAAAAAAAATTTCCTTCAGACCTTGTCAAAAGCTGGAGTTAGAAATTGAACGAGATGGAGGTTTTCCTTTAGCTATTTGAGGAAAAGTAATAATCAAGTCCACTTGATGTCTACATGTAATTCTCAGCAATACACACACAGCTGTTTGTACCTAGAAATCTGAAGCCTGGTATAAGACTCCTTCCCCATCCACCTAACCTAAGACCATACAGTCCAGTTGTTCACCGAATGGCTGAAGCTCCAAATTTTATTGATTGCTTACTCTTAGATTTTTTTCTCACTCGGTCACTCCCCACAGCTTCTTTTATGTTCAGTCTTAGCCTATCTAGTATTGCCTCACTCTCACAGTTTCACTTCCTTTTATATGGCGCTTTCTAATCAAGCATGTAACAAGTGATATCCTCTCCTTCCTTAAAAGTTTCCTCACTCTCACTGCTTTTATGTTGCTCTAAATATCCTCTACTTCACTTTTCCACCTCTGTCAACCATAGTTGTCAAGGCATCGCCTTGGCGTCCAGGCATTTTTTTAGGGGCAGGGCGAGGAACGCCATTGTGTACGTAGGAAAGGCAGTCACCTTTGGTGTTAAGGCGTAAACAAGGCATCGCCTTTGGCGCAGTGGACGACTTTGTACGAAAGGCATACGCTTTGTGTTTTTTTTTTTCCTTCCACCTAAGTATTTGTTTTTTATATTCTAATTGTAAACTTTTCATTTGATGATGTACAGGTTTTTAAATGATGTGAGATGCATGGAATCATTTTACCCCCTTAAGTGAATAAAAAAAAGGTTTGGTGGTGGGGGGAAACATAACGTGAAAGGGCGAGAATTTAAAACCCTCCAGGCCTCCACTGTTTCTCTCTCTCTCTGTCGATTAAGATCTCTACGCCTCTAAACCTAGAGAACCTGCGCTGGATTCATTGATTCAACCGATTGATATTGAAGTTGGACTTGGCTGAAATCCCTCATTCCCTCCTCTGTTTCGACTTCAGGTATGTTTGCAATCAATTTTTTTTCCCTCCTTCCTTCTTCGTCTTCTGCTTCTTCGTTTGTGAGTTGCAACTGGTTTTTTTTTTTTT
>NC_056567.1:1388514-1413674 GCF_013358625.1 Macadamia integrifolia | reverse complement strand
TTTTTCCTCTCTTCTTCCTCTACTTCTTCTTCATCTACGGCTGGTTTTTTTTCCCTCACGTCTTCCTCTGCTTCTTCTTTGTCTGCGTCTTTTTTTTTTCCTCTGCTTCTTCTTCGTCTGCGGATGGTTTTTTTTCCCTCTTCTTCTTTGTCTTCTGCTTCTTCGTCTACGGCTGGTTTTTTTTTTTTCCTCTCTTCGTCCTCCTTTGCTTCGTCTTCTTCTTGTCTCCTCTTCCTCTGTTTCTTTTTCTTCCTCCTTTGCTTCGTCTATCCTTGCAGCCCTGCTGCTAGTGGCTAGTGCTTTTTTTTTTTTTCCATTTCCTCTCTGATGTTCTCGAATGCTTCTTATGGAGGCTGCCGGTTCTTTCTATGCTTTTTCTTCTGCTTTGCTCTTGTCCTGCACTGGCAGCACCGCTGCTAGTGCTTCTTTTTTTTTCCCCTTGCAAGTAGATGTAGACTGTAATCTGTATTATGAATTTATGACTGCATGATTACTACTGTAGTGCATAAGTTATTATTTTTTAGATTGTAGAGTGCATTAGTGGCAGTGCAATGCTTCTTCTCTTATGAATTTTTTTTTACTACTATTGATTGTTGTGCATTAGTGCAATGCCTCCTCTCATTTTTAATTTTAATTTTTTGTTAGTTTCTCTTGTTGTTGTTCCTTATGTTTGTGTAGTTTATTCAAATAGATATGGCTAGTAGTGGTAGTGGCGGGCCTACTGCTAGCACTGGAGCATCAACATATGATCCAAGCAAAGATCCAACTAGGAAGGCCAAATCAAAAGACCCCGGGTGGAAGTATGGATATTGGCCAGATCTTAATGATAAGAACTTAGTGCGATGTACACTTTGTGGAAAAGATGCCAAAGGAGGAATCAAAAGGCTTAAGCAGCATTTAATTAGTGGGTATGGAGATATATCAAAGTGCCAAAAAAAAACTGCAGCAATCGCTAGAGAGATGCATGAAGCTATTATGCGAAATCAGAAGAGGAAGCCTGATGTATTTGATGAGGATTATTCTATTGATCATCAGAAGGGAGAGGATTTTCCTGAAGAGATAGAAAGTGGAAGACAACTCCAGTCTGGTGCACCAAGGCCCCCAACTATAGACTCCTCAATAATGAACCTTGTGCCAAGCTCTGTGACAGCTTCCAAAAGGAATAAAGCTAATGTTATTACACCAACGGCAGTAAAGGGTCCGATAGATTCTTATCTTCGGCGGACTCCTGAAGAAATAGTTGGTGAGAGGTCTAAAGGTTCTACCCAGACAACAATACAAAGCAGCTTAAGATCAAATGCAGACAGAAAGAAAACTAATGCATATGTTGCAAAATGGTTTTATGAAGCTGGCATCCCATTCAATACAGTCAAATTAAGGAGCTTTGAGGAGATGGTTGAAGCCATTGCGCAGTTTGGGTTAAGATATAAGCCCCCTTCTTACCATGAGTTGAGAGTGCCCTTGCTACAGGATGAAAAAGCTCACTCTTATGTCTGATGGGTGGACTGACAAGAGAGGTAGACACTTGATTAATTTCCTTGTCAATTGTCCATTGGGGACTTATTTTATGGGCTCTGTAGATGTATCTAGTGAGTCTCAATATGCAGAAATGTTATTTCAGCTGCTTGACAGTAAAATTGAAGAAATTGGAGAGGATAATGTGGTACAAGTAGTTACAGACAATGCAGCTAATTATGTTGCAACTGGTAGAATGTTGATGCAAAAACGGAGTAAGCTTTATTGGACTCCTTGTGCAGCTCATTGTTTGGACCTCATGTTGGAGGACATTGGCAAGTTGAAAGCTTATAAAACAACAATATAGAGGGAAAAAACAATGACAAGTTTTATCTACAGACATTACAAACTTGTTGATGCTTTGAGGAAAAAGACAAATGGGATAGATCTGGTGAGGTCTGGAGTTACAAGATTTGCTACCTCATTCTTGACACTACAAAGTTTGTAGAAGAACAAGGATGCCTTGAAGCAATTATTTGTATCTGATGATTGGAATAGTTCTAAGTTGTCCAAGACAGAGGCAGGTAAGAAAGTATTTGAGACAATACTTGCACAAACATTCTAGAAGCGTGTACTAGATTGCTCAAGAGCATCCCAACCAATTTTAGTTGTCTTGAGGTTAGTAGATGGTGATGACAGGCCTGCATTGCCTGAAGTTTATTTGGCAATGGAAATAGCAAAAAAAATGATAAAAGTAAATTTTTCCAACAAAGAACGGTCATGGAAGAAGATGTTAGCAATTATTGATGACCGTTGGGAGGTCCAAATGGATCGACCTTTATATGCTACTGGCTTTTACCTAAATGCTAGCAAATATTTTGACTACATCAATGATGAGAGACTCCCTTTTGAAGAATCATGTAAAATACAAGATGCATTTATGACAGTTATTGAAAGAATGGTGCTCAACTTAGCTGTGCAAGACAAGATCATACGTGAGTCTCAAATGTACAGAAAATGTGAAGGTAGCTTTTCAAGGATTTTGGCTATTAAACAACGGAAAGCCGATGAAGGAGCATTGGATCCTAGTAAGTACTAAGTATTTTTTTTTTTTAATTTTAATAAGTATTTAACAATGTGCATCTAATTCTTTCCTTATATATAGTCTCTTGGTGGGAAACACATGGATCTTCGGCCCTTACACTTCAACAATATGCAATACGCATATTAAGCCTTTGTTGCTCCGCTTCCGGTTGTGAGCACAATTGGAGCACATTTGATTTTGTAAGTATTTTTTAAATATTAGTTTGTAATTATACTTTTTACATCTATTTCTTGATTTAAATAAAGAGGTATTTATGGATTCAGATTCACACCAAGAAGAGGAATAGACTAGAACATCAGCGCTTGAATGATCTAGTCCATATCCAATATAATCGTCGGCTTCATTCAAGGTTCCAAGAAAGAAGGGAAAAGGGCAACAATTATGATCCATTAATTCTTGATGAAATGAATTGGAGTAGTGAATGGATAATAAGGGAGCAAGAAGATGGAGATTTAGTCCATCCTAGAGATGACCTCACATGGGGAGATGTTGATAGAGCAGTTGGTGCATCTACATCGGTTGGGGGTCGTAATTTACCTAGGAGGGCTCAAGGATCAACAAGTGCAGCCAATATTTGTTACACATCGTGGTAGGGGGAGGACCACTGTTGAGGAATCGTCAGATGATGAAGTTGAAGAGGTCCACGATGTGGTGCGTGATGATGAAGATATTGAAGAAGACTTTGGTGATGGGCCAACTGATTCTATGAGTCAACAACAACAGGAGGGAGAAGTAGATGTTGATTTGTTAGCTTGATTATGGTTAAACAAGAACAAAGTTTAGCTTGATGATTTATTTTGTTGTTTTAAAATTTATACTTTAAAGCTTACTAAAGTTTAGCATCTTGGTTTATTTTTATGTTTCTCAATTTCCATTAGGTGTTTTTAATTCTCCCCGGGTAGGATTGGAACCCATAGCCTATCACCTATCATGAGTCATGACTCATATATTAAGGAACAAAGTTTCTCTTGTTGCTTAGTGCTTTAGTGTCACTAACTTATACGTATTGATTGACAGGGGGTTAAACATTAAAATATCATGGTTCATAGACTCATGGTCTATGATGGACTTTGTGGATCTCGTTTTGGGCATCATAGGGGTAAGTATATCTAATTACATACTTAAATAGTTAAATATTATATTATTTATAATATTTCATTAGGAATTATATGTTGTTGTGCCTTTTGTTTTATTTAGAGTTTTCTTTTTTATGAATAATTTTTTCATTTTTTGTTGTGTTTTCTCATGTTAGAAAATATATATCACTTTGCAATTTGCATTGATATGAATTTCATGTTGAATGTTGATTCTTGTCTCTTGATATTGCTTAAAGTGTGTACTTTTTTCCCTTGATGTTGCTTAAAGTCGTGCTTCTTGTATTTTGATATAACTTAAAGGCTTGATTTTTTACAAGCAATTTAAAATTAAGTATATCATTGTTATACAGTTATACTAGATATTATAGATATATTAAAAAAAATAGTAACGTCTTTTTTTGCGCCTTATTCACCTTAAGGCGGGCGCCTTCTCGCCTAAACGCTTAAACAGCCCTCCAACGCCTTGGTTCGCCTTGTCACCGTGCCAACTATGCTGTCAACCATGTAACACGATAAAACTGCGTCTATGTGTGTGCATGCACCCATGTGCGGGTGGGGAGTCATGTATTATCAAAATCTATCAACCATATTGCATGTCACATAACTTCATATGAAGCGGAAGTGTTCGATACCTCAACCGTATTGTACAAGAATAATGTTGTCGACAAAACTATGCCAGACTAATAATTTTTAGACTAGAAAGAGACACAAAAGAATGTGTTACACAAATGCAAACTAATCCATGAATAGAGAAGTCTATGGAGTCACCTAATTAAAGATTACAATTAGTCAAATATATAATAACTATATCATAGGTATACCTCCCATTTGGTAGCAAAAAACATCCTTCATCTAATTTTCTCATAGCCGTCTCTGCTGCTTCCCTTGTCCTGAAAATAACAAAAGCTTGACCTAGGACACACAAATTCACCATAATTTCAGTAACCATGATGTGAACTTGAGTAGAAGACTTCACTTTAACAACTAAAACCAGAGTATTGAAGAGACTCTCTCAAAAATTAACGACAGATTCAAGGGCTAATCTTCTATTGATGCGCCATACCACAATGGGGGCTAGACGTAGCAGTGCGCTGTACCATCTTTGCCGAGCATTTTTCCCTAAAACCTTCCCAAACTATTTCCTGAAGTGTCATATGCCAATATCAAGTTAGAGACCGGACCAAAGGCCATCCATGAAAGCTGCCACTGGTTAATTTAAGACAAAAGCAAACAAATAGATATAAATAAAGCTAAAGAAGAATATGGAATCTACCAATGGCTGCCTCATTAGATGTGTTGCAGCCATACAGTCTTGCAGTTCTGAAACAAGTTGGAATTGCCTCATTAAGGTTTGCAAGAGAGTTATTTAATCCGGCTACTTCCAAAACAACTAAGGATATATAGTACAATGCCATTCCCAGACTTTGAGGCACCATGGTGTCAACATCATGACACAGCCAGTGCTAATTTCACATAGAAGAATTTCCTGCAAGTCCTATGCATAGATAAACATGAATTCCAAATCAATAAATTGATTTTTATGATGCAAGATTGTGTTCTGGGAAAAGGCTTTGTGTTGTGTTGTTGTTGTTGTTGTTGAGATTGTGTTCTGGGTATCTTACAAGCCATGGTAGGTATCCCACTATTAGATGGATTATAGGTTCCACAAAAGACTCCAATATTAAATATGAGTTATGGCATTACCATTCAGTTTTCGATGATATCTTTGTTACATGCTTGACGACTCAAGCGATGTTCTGTTATGGTTTATCACGTGGTACGTATGAAGGAGAATTCCTTCGATTTCTTGATGTACCTATCTTGGAATAGCAAAGAACATAGAATTGGAAAGGAAATAATGGTTTGGACGTATTGAGGCGTCCTCCTCAGACAACAAAGTTGTAATTAGGTTTTCAATATGATCCCCCGTTTATTCATTCTTCTCCTTAAATAACTGAGTACTAACCAACAATATGCGGTTGAATAACCACACCCACGTTACATAACCCACATAACACTACCACAATACATGACACACACTCAATAACTTCTACTATAACCATGTTAAAATTAACCACTACTCCCTAACTGACAGATGTGATAACACCACTACTAAGCTACTACACCATGTGATAGCTCCACCATATGAGCACGTACTTCTCCCACTAACATAGCCGTAACATCACGACATTTTCTTTACTTAACTGGGATAATGTACATGGTCCCTAGGTTCTTGAGCGGGTCTGAACTCGAGAAGGCTAACTTTCATTCAATGCTGATTTCCTCTCTTACAGTTCGGAGAAGGCATTGTCAACCCATGGACAGAGTTGTTGATCCCCACCCCCAACAAAAAATGTAAAAGAAGGGCACAACCTAGCTAGTCGAACAACGTTAATCTTTATAAGGTAATAATATGAACCAAGGTGAAGAGGCTTGCATGCACGCCTAGAGTTCTGTAACTTGGAGAAGATAAGAGTAGAAAGTAACAGAACAAGAGATCTTTATAGTGGCTGGAAAGAACTCAAGGCAGAGATTGTAGTGGGTATCTTACTTGTTGCAACAGCATGAATCTTACAGTAGTAATGTGGATTCCTCAAAAATATATGAATTTGGTTCAACTTCGGAGCCTCAAATCATATTCAAAATTAGGCTCAGAAACTTGTAGCAGCCCTTAACCATAGAATTGTTGTCACTTGCAGTTCTATGAGAAAACTTCCCTTCACAGGTGATGCAGTTCGAAGAGCATGTCTGGATAAAAAGATAATTTTGGATCCCAGGCCAAGAAAACCAGGCCTAAATTGGCCATTGTTCCAGCAGCAAGGGTAGTTTGGGCATCTAGCAGAGGTTGGGGGTATTATTGTTGAATGCTTTCCTTTTTTATGGTTCTCCATTCCTAAAATAAAAATCCAGATGAACCAAATTTTGATCATTCCAGTGGTATATTTCAGTTTTGGGCCAGACCAAAATGACTATAGAAACCGGAATTTGGAACTTTTCCTAAACTTTGTGGTTTTGTCCTAATAATTGAACTTGTTATAAATAAAAATATTTAAAACAAAATCCCATAACCAAATACTATCTAAACAAGCCCCCATGTTGCACTGTAACTGTATTAAGTTTCCATTAGACTAAACATCCAATCAAAATTTTGCTTCATCCAATATGAAGCAAGGATATAGCAACAGCTTGTAGTTGTTTAAAGCAGATTACAATAAAGTCCCTCTTTAGTTACCCTCCTGTTGGCTGTCTAAATCTTTCAGCCCAAGATGCAAAGATTTAAAGGAAAATTCTGCCTTTCAGTGCATATAGAAAGAAAACAACATATGAATAATTGATGGGACACCTACAAACCTCCCTATACCTTCAGCACTGACTGGATCCTTATAGATGGAGCGGTTACTAGTATGAAGGAATTAAGTGAGCTGCACATACACCACCACTCCCTTACTCTTTGGAGATGTTTCTCCAACTGCCTCCCCACCCAAGCCTTTCTCATCCACCGCCATATCCCTGTTCCCCCTTCCTGTTGCCTTTGTCCTCATGCCTCTGAAGACATCCCACACCTCTCCCAATGTTGGCCATCCTCGAGGCCTATTCTTCCTTTTGATAGAGAATGGATTTGGATTGACATGACCTTCTCAGGATCCTACATTTGTGACACTATTGGGAAGCTGGCTTTTTATACTACTATAAATCATATCTGGATGGAGAGAAACATCTGCAGATGGTCTTCCATCTCCCGCTCCCTAGGCAAGATTTGGAAAACCATCTCCTTTGATGTAACCTCCAAAATCCAGTCTCTTCCCCATAGGCCCGTTCCTAGTTCCACCAGGAACAGTCATATCATTGCCACTTGGAACCTTCATATTGACACAATTCCCCACCCTTAGCCCCCCCCTCCATGTTGTTGTTCCCTTTTTTTATGGGGTTTTGCTAGGATCTTTTCTTTTTCCTGATCAGGTTTTGGATCTTGTTTGGTTGTAATTTTGGTTCTTTGTTGTTTTGCTAGCCTGGTCTAGCTCCCCCCCCCCCTTCTCCCCTCTTGTATATTCTTCCCCTCTTGGCAATGAATCTATTTATTCATCCAAAAAAAAGTGAGTTGCACATCCTTATAGATGGACTAGACACCTATAAATTCCTGCACCCTATGTGCTGGTCTAAAGTCTGCAGTCCAAGGCTGAAGGTGGCTTAGTTGAGAGATATCAAAGATACCAACACCATCGGCATCCTGAAGCTCATCTGGAAAATTGTCTCCAAACAGTGCAGAATCTAGGTCTCTTGGGTTTACTCCTCTCCTCTCAAAAATGATTCCCTCTAGTCTAAACTGCCTCCCCCTCCTCTATTGCCTCTTAGATCTGGTACAAAATTCTTAGCTCCAGACGTTCCGCCCTTCATGGCCTTTCCTATAAACAATAGTAATCGCTCCTCCACCTCCCTCTAGTTAGACCCTTGGCACCCCTCAGGTATCCTCCTCTCTTTGGTCTCTCCAAGAGTCATCTACTCCTCTTAGCTGTCTAGATCTACTTTAGTTACCTCCATCCTATCCCCAAGTGGATGGTCTCCTCCCCCCCTCCCCCTTGCTAATTTATGGTCTTCCCTTCCGCCCATCCCTCCGGGGCACCGAGGTAGGGAAGACCAGGTCCTTTGGATTCCCTCCTCTTCAAGTCCGTTCACCTTTGCCTCTACTTGGGATTTCATTCGTTTAAAAAGCCCCTTTATTCCTTGGTGTAACACCATTTGGTTTAAAGGCCATATCCTCCACCACAGTTTCACAACTTGGCATGCCCTATCCAACTGCCTCGCTACCTTGTCTTTTCTCATCTACCGGCACATTCAGGTTTTCCCCTCCTACTATCTGTGCTCGAATGGCATTGAAGATGCCGATCATCTTTTTTTTCTCTTGCCCCTTCTCTGCTGCAATCTGGAAGAAGGTTCTCACCTCCTATGGACCATCACATAGGAAGATCCTCCCCTTGTCTAGAGAATGGATCTAGATAGACATGACCTTTGGTGGACCCTCTATTTGTGGCACAGTCGGGAAGCTCGCCTTTGCCGCCACCATCAACCACATTTGGATGGAGTGAAATCTCCGTAGGACTTCCAATTCTCGTTTTTCCAAAAAGAATTGGAACGCCATCTTCTTTGATGTTAACTCTAAGCTTGGGGCCCGTTTGATAACGTTTCCAGAAGCGAGTTTCTACCGTTTCTGTGTCAAGAAACAACAGAAACGGAACAAAAAGTTTTTGATAAACCTGTTCCGTTTCTGTCGTTTTTTGAAACATAAATAAGAATTTATAGTTATTTATGGTTTAAGAAACATAAATGAGTGCCATTTTAACCCCAAAACCCGACATTTTCCTTCAACAGCCGACGGTGCCCCATTCCCTCTGTTGTGAACACAACCTCCTCCATCGTACCACTCCGCAAAGCTGCACCTCCCAGAGCAGCGATTCCACTAATTTTCACCCTCGTGAAGACGACTGGAGCACCCGTGAACCTCCGTCATGTCTTCTCATCTGCCAAGATTCGTCGCAGGGAGCTGCAAATCGTACCACAAGTGAGTTGTAAAGGAAGAAAAGGGAGAAATACAAGAGAGGTGGTGTCGATCAAGCTTCCATCACGAAATTTGGCGCACTAAGGAACAGTTCAAGAACCCTAACATCGCTTCAACTTAAGCCAGCGATCTCTTCTCTATTCGGTAGGCAAAATCGTCTTCCGATTTCGACAGAACTCGTGATTCTTGTTGCAGGTTTATGATTTCAATTAGTGAAGGTTCTGAGTCTGCATTTTTCTATTCTAATTTTGTAGAAAGCTGTGGAAATCTGTAGGTAGGGTTTTTTTTAGCCATTTTTGTTGTTGTCTTTCGACTTCTAAAGATCAGAGTGATTCGAAGCCGTATCTCGAAGATTAGTAAGGGGAACACCTGCAGGTAAGTGATTTTAACCATTATTGATTACCCTCACCTATGTTACTACTTCTCTGTTTTTTTTATTTGGAACGATTTTTCTTTCTCTGCACACGTCCTTCTCTACTACTGTGGATTTCCATGTGCATGAAGTTTACGAGTCTGGATTAATTTTGTTTAATTATTATTTGGTTTTGTATTCTGCATTAGAAATCTGTGGCAGCAATTCTTTTTCCCCTGAGTTTCTTTTGGGTTCTGGTGAAATGTTTATCTTCTGTTTGATACATTGCTGTGGTGGAGATTAACCCCTTGCAACACCCTGGTTTCCTGTCATACTACCTCATTGGTGCACCTTCTTTTTGAGGTGTTCTACTGCACCTGAAAACTGGTTTTTTTTTTTTTTTAATCCAACCATTGGATCTTTGAGATATTCCGGGATTCATCTCCCTTGATTAGACACATCATCTACAAAGGTTTGTTCTTCATCTGGCCTTTGGATTGGTAGACCTTAGAAGTTACTAAATTTTGAAGATTATGGAGGCATTCATCATCTACCAATCCAACCATTGGATTTAGCTAATATTTGGGGATCTTTTCATCCATTCTGGAGGCATTCTTGACCCCATTTTGAAGATCATATTGTCAGAATCAGACAAATTTTTTTTGTCTCCTATACTAGTCATTGCATGATTCAGAAAAGCATTTCTCCTTTTTTTAACATTGTGGAACAAGCAGGGAATCCCAGATGAGAGGAGATGTTTCAAAAGCCAGGCTGAAGGAAGACCTTTAGTTTCAGCTTCAACCCACAATCATTTATTAACAGACTGAAATGAAAAGAAACCCAGAAACAAATACTCTTGTCTCTCATATTTTCTGCCATAAATTATTGTAGAGAGAGAGCTGCCGACAGTTAATGATACATGGTCATATGAAAACGTATTGTAGCCCTACTCCACTGTCTACTACCCTTTAAGCTATTGAGACAACAACAGTACTACCACAGCTACCCCCACCCCACACACACACACACACACACAACACCCATAGGGAGAGAGAGAATGATTGGGAAAGTGTACCACTACCAACCCACAATGACCAATCTCTGCCATCTTTGAATGCTTACCAAATTAGCTGATGATTTTTTTTCTTCAAACATATGATTGAGTGATTTTCATAATTGATGGAATAATATTTTCCTTCGGGTGATAAGTAGATTTCATTTGGACAATGGGTAAATATCATGCTATATCCTAGACTCTGGTATATGTTATGAAGGAAATGCATTGACTGAATTATAAGTAAGATGCAATTATTAAGTTCCGGTCATTGTAACCATCATATGTCAGTTCCTTCCCCTTTTATAAACGAGTCTCTAGCCTCAAATGTATTTCTTCCTTTAAAATCTACTTTTTATTGATTGTTTGACCTTAAAATGCAGAATCTCAAGATTGTGGTATTACACGGGTATAGATGTCCACATCTCTGTGATCCATTACCTCTTCCGTGATTTCTGAAATCTGTGTTTTCCTTCAACAAAAAGTAAGATGATTTTCGGATGCCGACCGATTTTCTTGGGTATTTGGAGCATAATCATTACTATCGTTGCTTGATCTTCCATCTCGTATCCACATATGATTTCCTTCTAAGGATCTCCATATACATTGAAGATTATGACATCTTTCATGTACTTAAGAGTTGACCTTCTTTAACCATGACTATTACTAAAACGGAGTAGTTAGAAATTGTGTTAATTTGGGTCATATCTTTTTATTTTTGTCCCAAAGCACTGTATATGAAATTAGTTTTTCGGTCATGTTCGCATTTGATTTTACATAACCTATGTTTGTATTGTCCCTTTTACCTGTTTATATTTTTCCTCACACTATTCTTACTCACCAAAATAACTACGACAGACAGTTAAATTTTTTTCCTTCAAGTGCAAGTTCTACTCATCTCTATGCTTATGCTTGTTGCTTGCATTCTTTTACTTTTTCATGTTTCCTAATGCATAAGTACCATTTTTGTGATTTTAAATAGTTTATTCTGTGGAAAAATGTTTGCTTAATCAATTATACATGTTCAGAGTTATGAGATCCCCAAGAACCCCTAACCCCAAAAGCACTACTATAATATGGAATGAAGCTGAACTAAGAGCATTCATCAATCATATGGTTGAGAATGTAAAGTAAGGATTGAAGACCAACTCAACGTTCACAAAGTTTGGATGGGAGAATACTTGTAAAGGATTGGAGGCTAAATTCAAGCGACCCTTTGGGAATGAGGAACTTCGTAATAAGATGAACAAGTTGCGGAAGGAGTATAATAGCTTCAAGCGGTTGTTGAAAACAACTGGATTCGGATGGGATGCAAATGCTCGGACTGCCACAGCAGAGGATTCTGAATGGGAATCAGCTATTCAGGTATGACCATTTATTTGGTTTATATTAGGATGATAATTTACTACTCAAACAAACTGTTATGATTACATTCTCAATTTTTTGTTTACAGGGAAACAAAGATTGGGCAAAGTATAGAAGGAATGGTCTTACTTAGTGACCAGAGTTGTTAGAGATCTTCTCCGACTCAACTGCCCGTGGAAATAGAGGGTTTTCCCAGTCTACTATTGTTACTCCTTCGTCTACTAACCTTGCTAATGATAATGATGATTTTCAGGAGATTGTTCCTGATGACAGTGATGGTAGTAGCGGCACACCCGAAAGATCTGGGAGGAAGGGCCAGACAAGGGCAATCACGAACTCCACTCAAGACTTTAGAGATTTTGTGAGGTGGAGGATGGATAAGGGAAACTCCTCTGCAACTTCAATCGTAGTCCGACCTCTTGATCCTATGTATGATGGGCCACATAGTATGATGAACTGCCAGAAGTTGTTGGATACTTTGGACGATATTCCATCAAAGTTGTATGTCTTGGCTCAGAAGAAGATACATACTGATCCTGGATGGCGCATGTCTTTCATGGAGGTCCGCCCAGATAGAAGGTCATAGATGATAAGGCATCTGAAGGAGTTGCCCTGAAGTGGAGCAATTGGTTTTGGTGAATGATTTTACATGCAGATGGACTAGTTTTATGGGGGATTGTTTTATGACTGTTGACTATTTACATACTTTTCTACCTACTCTTCTTACTATTGGTTTTTGATGTTGACACTTGACTTTTTGTGCATGTTGTTAATTTGTTTGATATTGCATGGTTCTAGATGTTCTTGGATTGGTGTTTGCCTTTTCTTTTCTTACCTATTTAATACAAGGTTATAAATATATTATAATATTGACAAGTAATGCATATGGCTATGGATTGAAGTCCTAACAGGATGGTGTATGATGTTCTTAATTACTTGTTAAATGATGCTAGGTATATTAGCATATAGACAATAATGCTATTAGGATTGGTGGACGCTTTTAAATGACACAGAAACTTTTGTTATGACATCATGGTAGGGATATTACTCAATCTTGCTAGTCAGGTTTATGGATTTGTTATATTTTTTTTATGACATCATGGTAGGGATATTACTTTTAGGTCAGGCAGTACTTGTGGTCTGCTGAATGTGGTCATAATTACAGGGATGTCAAATGATGCAGATACCAACATCACAGGTTCATCTCATGATGTCGATGATATGATTATATTATATCAATTCCAAAACCTTCTCAGCACATATAGGATGCGAGAACCGCTGAATGATAGTAGTTACACGGGACCTGTAATGGTAGCGAAGATTCTTGTAGGCCATGCAGATGTGTGCTACCGAGAGTTTAGGTTTGAACGACATATATTCCTCAACCTGCGAGATAGAATGGTACATAGAGGTTGGTTAGAGGACAGTCGTTACATTCGAGTTGATGAGCAACTAGCAATGTTTCACTTGATAGTAGATCAAGGGTTGAGTAACAGACAAACACAACAGAGATTCAATCGGTCCAGACAGACGATTAGTCTTGTCTTCCACACGGTATTGCAAGCTATGCTTCAATTGTCACTTGAGCATAGTTGTCATGGCGTTGCCTGGGCGTCACCAAGGCGACGATTTGGCGTCCTGACGGAAAAAGTTCATGGCAGTGCTACGATTTACGTGACTCACAAATGGTGGTTGCCATTGGCTCATAGGCGTCGCGATCAACGCCAGGTCACGCCTAATTCACTAGGCGGTCGATTTTTTGTAAAATGCAGGGTGATTTTGATAAGGCTATGTTGATTTTTTATGATTTGATGTTGTTTAATGTTGGTTTTATATGCTATAGGGTATATATTGTAGGCTTGTAGCATGCTAAATAACTTTAGAAAATAGGGAAAATAAAAAAAGTAGCATACTAAATAACTTTAGAAAATAGGAAAAATAAAAAATGACACATGGGCGATTTGACCGCCATGGCAACGCCATAACGGGCGATTCATTGCCAAATCGATTAGTCACCTCTCCACCACCTTGGATCGATTTAACGCCATGACAACTATGCACTTGAGACAATCAGCCCACCAAATTTTCAAGTGGTACCCCCAGAGATTGCCAGCAATCTGAAATTCTATCCATATTTCAAGGTAACCGGCACCACATTGGGAGTGAACAAAATTATTCGATGTTTCCACTTAAATTTCATTGTATTTTACACAATTATATGGACTAACCTATATAGAATGAAAAATAGGATTGCATTGGTGCTATTGATGGCACCCACATAAGTGCCATCGTACCTAGGTCAAAGGAGACACGTTATCGAAATTGAAAGGGTACGATCACACGGAATGTTAAGTGTGCAAGTTCATTCGACATGCGATTCACATTTGTGTATGCGGGTTGGGAAGGTAGCGCACACGATGCAAGGGTGTTTGAGGCAGCAAGAACCAATGATACCCTAGGGTTCCCTCATCTGCCACCAGGTACAAATATGTTATGAACTTATAGTTGTCCTTCCGTATATGTATGATATGAAATAGGTATCTAATACCATACATGTTTCCTTAATAATTGAAGGCAAATATTATGCTATTGACTTGGGCTACGCTAATCAACTGAGGTATTTGGTGTCATTCCGAGAACAAAGGTATCACTTACAAGATTATGGTGAGGGTAGACCTGGGCCAAGAACAGCTAAGGAGTTGTTCAATCACAGACACTCATCCCTGCGCAATGTTATTGAGAGAACATTCGGTGTCTTGAAAAATAGATTCCACATCTTAAGAAGTATGAATGCATACGATATTGAAGATCAGACACGAATCGTGGTCTCTTGTTGTGGGATCCACAATTACATCAAGGAACAAGCTATTGAAGATAAGTTATTTAATGAGGTTGGAAGCGAACAACCTGTTAAGGACCTTATGAACCCTGATCCTCATACGTACCGTGCTTCGACATCTGATACGTCCCAGAGACGCTCAGCGAGACAAATGCCCATAGTGCACCTAAATATAGCCAACCAACTGAAAATTTCTAGGAGAATGGCTACGATTCCATTAGATGGATCTTGAATGCTTGCCAATCACATTCATTATGTATTATATGTTTGACAAAAAATTGACGCACTTGTTTTCTTCCAATCTGTCTATATGGTGTTACTAATTATATTTTTTTCGCTTGACACATTATAATTTGGTATGAATTGTAGTACTTGTGCTCTACAGATGTCTTCAAGTTACACCGCAATGACAAGTTGTGAATACCGTAATGGTTTGTGCGATAAGTTCACAACGAAACATGGGCCTAATAGAGGTAGATCGTCCTTCAAATGTCCGAAGCATAATGAATTTTTTATGTGGATAGATGAATTTCGCTTATGTGATTGTGGCGAGGGACAATGTAAGGTTCGCGTCACAAAGACAATGGCGAACTTTAATCGTCGATTCTGGTGGTCCCAAATCCAGTGGGATATAACTATTATCCTTATTTTTTGAAAATAAGCTATTGACCTTTATTATGTGAATACATTTCGTAATTCAGTTGAATGTAATTGCAGGCCCAAGAACGAGGTTGCAATTTTTTTGAATGGATTTATGGAGACAGCAGTTCAACAAGTGCACTTTCATCCGATTGTGGAACAAGCAATTCGATGGTTGGAGGTCACTCTTCTATATCAACACCGTCCTCTGATTTTGTGAAGGGGTACTTGGAAAGAGCAATTAAAGGTGAAGAGGAGAAGTCAAGAGTATTGAAAAACGAAATAGATGTGTCTAAGGAAAAACGAAGGAAATATACAGATATCCTGGATGCAATTAATAATATGGACATCAACAAAGGTGATAGTTAGAGGGTAATGACAAACTGGTGGAAATATGTAAGACATTGCATACCCGGAATATTTGCATTGTATTCCTAGTATTGTAGGTTAATATGTTTTAGTAAGAAAAATATGTAGATGTAAGTTAAAACAAAGAAATTCGAAGGTCGTTCGGTCGCTGGTCTTGGTAGAATGAAGGGTTATGAGTTTCTATGAATATTAACTAATGTGGAATTTTTTTATTAAAATAAACATCAACTCATGTCCAAAACATTTCCAGAAACAACATTTATCAAACACCTTCTTTTCCGTTTCTGTTTCCAGAAACAAGTATCATCAAACACCTCCTTTTCAGTTTCTGTTTCCAGAAACGGAAATTTCTGTTTCTGCCGTTTCTTGCAACAGAAACAGCAGAAACGTTATCAAATGGTGCATTGGTTGTCTACGACATCACATAGTCCACAATTCCCCAAGGAACAAGCTCATTGTTGTATTCAAGGATCTCCCTCCTTCCATCATTCCGCTTTTGTGGGCTTGTGCTGTTTGACATCCCTCCCCCTCCTTTCTCCTTGTATATTCTTCCTCTTGGTAATGAATTTAGTTATTCATACCAAAAATAAATAAATAAAAAAAATTGAGCTGCACAAGAATATCTTCAGAAGTAATTGGAGATCCAATTAACAGTATAAGTAAAATGCAGATAATAACAAAATACTGCTTTTTCTTTCAATCTTTTATATTCTTTCCCAAAGATGGGATATCTCTTGTCCTCTTGCAGTTCAAACCATTATTGATAAATTATTTCATTGTTATTCAAGAAGAAAATAAAAGACAATAAAAAACACAATGGGTTGATAAAAAAAAAAGTGAACCAAAAAAGAAGGAGAAAAACACAACGGATAGAATAATACAATTGCCACATTGTCAAAAATATCTTTCTATGCCACCAAACTTAAACAATAACTCTGGCGTACAACTATTACCTCTACATCGGCTGAACTGTATCCTGGATACAGATTTGAAAGCAGGACAAGAGTTCCTTGCTCATGCGCAGTCTGCATTCTTTCCTCCCATGGCTGAAATAGAGAGAAGAATATTACACTCTCAACAGAGAAGGATTCAATGCTCACATTTCAAATTTCTTTTCTTGTCTCCAAATAAAGATTCACATTCGCATTATCCTTCTTCAACATCTAAACTCAAAAGGGTGTTATCTTTATTTGTCAAGGACAAAAATGAGATGCAGGCAGAGATCAAAAGACCCAAATAAGCTTGCGGATAATGGGCCCAATAAAGAAAAGCTCCGGTTTTCTAATCCAATTGACGTAGATTAAGGTAGTAGTGAGTGCACCTACCGAGTAAGGTTTGAAAATAGTGTATGACCGAGTAAGGTTTGAAAATAGTGTATGAATAGCTTGTTAGACTCTTCATTGTTTGATGTTTCCTTTCCCTCCCTCCCAGCTCCCTCTCTCCCTCCTTCCTCCCTCCCAGCCCCCTCATTGTTCGATGTTTTCTGTTGACTGGGCTGTGATGTTTCTAAGGTGTCGATTGGGCTGTGGTGTTTCTAAGGTGTCTGAATAGCTTATTAGACTCTTCATTGTGTTCAAATCTTCTCTACTACTTCATCTTGATGCAGTAAGCCAACTTTGATTCTTTATTTTCAGGTTTTGATGCTCTTCCAGGTTCCAATCATAGTCTGAAAAGCCCACTAAGCCATGAGATGCTTGGTTTTCAGATCCGCTGTGAAAACTTTAATAACAATAATCCTTTTCCACATCAAAACCTCTCCTTTGCTCTTTTCTTTTCTGATTAGAAACCAAGGCTCCATCACCCCCACATCTCTTTCAACTCTCATAGAATATTACAGAAACCTTCATGAACTGAAATAGGTACATGCAAAATCCACTCTATCTGGCCTCAAGGGGCAATATTGGGTTTGATCCTTGCTTGTTTGGTCTCCAAAGAATCAAATTGGGAAAGAGATCCATGGTCAAGTTGTCAAAGAGATGGGCTTTACCACGTGTTAAACTAGGGGATGCCTTAATTGACTTCTATGTGAAATGTGGACAATGGTGTGATGCAAGGAAAGCGTTTGAAGGCATGCCAGAAAGGAATACATCTTCCGATTTCTTTAGACCCTCCGAAGAGTATCAAGTATCAACCCTCTGACACACGCAGTTCCCAGACAAGTAAAGGACTTCATGTTCCAACAATCAACTCATGAGTCACGATCTAGTAGGAAAATTTTTCAATTACCACAAACTCTAAACAAAGAGGGGGAAACACAATAGGGATATAACTTCACAATTCAGCAGCATGGGACTTCAGTGAGAAATTATTCAGCGACACTCGAAATGCAGTCTTAGATTGGGAATAATCTTTTCACAAGTCAGTGTTGTTTTCTACCTTCTATTATGGATATTAGTTATTTGGTACTAAAGCATTTCACCTTTTTATTTTAAAACAAGAAAATACTCTTATCTTGTCCCTCTTGAATGAGCAGCCCAATTTTCTACTTAAATTCTATTATCTTTATCTATTTGGTTCCTCTAATATCTTCCCTTGACAATTCTAATCAGCCTGCAATATCCGACTCCTATCCATTGCACATTTTTCTCTCCAAAAGAAAAAGAATAAGAAAATAGAAAAAATCAGTAAGTTACTTACCATCCCCTCCACCACCAC
This sequence comes from Macadamia integrifolia, assembly GCF_013358625.1. NCBI lineage: Eukaryota > Viridiplantae > Streptophyta > Magnoliopsida > Proteales > Proteaceae > Macadamia > Macadamia integrifolia. The sequence goes on along the minus strand of NC_056567.1, from coordinate 1,395,190 downwards.
CCTCCAATAGCACCCATATTTTAAAGATGTCTTGTTGAGTTTGTCTAGGGAGCCAAAGCTCTAGCAACAATATTAGAGGTTCTTCTATATCATCTAATTTTGAAATGTAAACTCAAGTTTTTAGGGACAAAGACAGATGCTACCCTAGCATTTTCTCTTCCAGCACAAGCTAATACATACTCTTTTAGCTGGTCAAATTGATATTAAGTCCCTCCCCCACATCAAGACATTTGTGACCAGTGCATTTTCTTGTTCCTGCTTCAATTCTGTCCAGACAGAACTTCTAGTTGAAAATTGCGTCCCAGGTGGTTCATTCTGGTTGTGGCTGTATAAGGTATAGCTCCAAACCATTTAATTCTTGTTTTTTCCACTTCTTTTATATGTTACTTCAAAATATACATCTCTACAGAAGTTTGCATAAGAAATTTAATGTATATACAAAACTTACGAAAAGAAATCTTTCTTACTTCTTGTAATTAATGTTCTCCAATATGTATCGCAATTTCCTAACCATGATTCTAGTTGATAGAGGGCCTACCATAGTTCAATTAACTAAAACAGAAGCGCAATAACAAATGGAAAATATAGAAACTTCCAACTAGAGTAACTATTATCCATGGGAAAACTTTCAACACGAAGCGATAAGGTTGATGTGGATGCATATGCATTCGGTATAGAAACACTTGATCACTCTTATACAAAGACTCAAAGAAACCAAAAACTATAAAAATACTAGCAAAATGACCGATTGAAAACATTGTGGAGGGAATAGATATACAATTCAACAAAGACTTATCCAAGCTATATAGAATTGGTTAACATACTTCTTGCATACAAGTATACAACAGTATATATATATATATATATATATATCATAATATATAATATAATATACACTAACCGAAGTGTTGTCGTATAAACATTAGTCAAACTGTCAAACTAAAGTTTACCAGTTCACTGCACTAAACTTTATATAGCTCATGTACAAAAGAAAAGAGAAAAATAGAGACTATGCATAAATGCTATAAGAAATGATTACTTACAAGTCCCTTGAACCATTTGCTTCTGTCCTGTTGAAAATCATACAGTATAAATAGGTAAGAAAGATCAGATTCATAGCCAATAGAATAGTAACAAAAGAATCTGTAAGACAATAAATGAGCATAATATATAAATTCATTTGCATAACAAAATGAGTTCATTTAGAACATCAAAACGATATGGAAACCCTTAAGTATGTCGAAACACCAATATTCAAATCACGTCAAAAATAATGGAATGGCAGAAAAATGAAGAAACAAATAGTGTAAACTCAAGCAATAATGTACTCTTGTAAGCCAACCCCAATTGGGAAAGAACCAAAACCCGAAGACAAGAAAAAAAAATTACTATTCATAAGAGAGCATGCTAGCCAAGAATGGACAGCACCCGATGGCCTCAGTCTGTGGTGATTCAGTAGACCCCCTAGCCGCAATTCCAGGAACCCTTGGTGGATTCCAAGGTTGGATATTGGTCAGATTCCATCCCTGTGGATCAGGTGGTGAGTCCTGATCATATCTTTTCAATCTTTTCGTCTACTAAGTTCAGTTCCTTGTTCTGTTATTAGTTCTGAACCTTGCAACAGTTTCAAAATCTGAACTTTTGTAGTTAAAACCTAAAATCCTTGCAACTAGGATTCATTCAATTTTAAGATTTTTTGGTTCTATTTTAGAAATTCTGTTATTGTTCAATCAGTTATTGGTTCCTGTTGATCTCTCTTTAGAGCCCTAATCATGTCCATCGATTCTGAAGTTGTTGACCTGTCCTTCCCCAAGTACTGTTACTCCATGAGTGTGAATATGACCATCAGATTTTAAACTTTGGTCTCGACATGTTTCAACCGAAAATTCCCACATTCCGACCGAATGTGGGAAATTTCGACTAAACCAATTGGTTCGACCCTTCGGGTGGAACCAACCCTTATATAACATGCTTTTAGGGAAACCAAGTCTTCTATTCCCAAAAATTCGACCATTTCCCCTTATTTTTTTCTCTATGAAGTGGGAAACTTGGGGAAACACTCAAGATTTTCCCCTTGTGCCCAAAAAACTTCAATCGAAGCTTGGATCTTGCAAAATCTACCTAAGGAAGGCAGATTGGGCCAAAGCATGGATATATCTAGCTTGTTTGGCAAAATGGAAGTCATAAGTTTGGGACAGGGTGGAGGATCTGGGCATTGGCATCCACCAGAATTCATTGACTCGAGCCCTAGTCCAAAACATCATGGTGATAGTGGCTTTGAGAGCACCGGATCAACTGCATCGCATTATGGGTATCCATTGTATGGTGTATATGCCGGTGGACCATCCTTCGAGAGCATTAGTCCATTTGGATATAGTGGTGGGTATGGATAGTATGGTGGATATTCTACCTCATTTGAACAAGAGGGTAGTTCAGGTGGTTGGTCATCTTTTGTTAACAGTATCTTTGGGTATCCATCCCAACCTTATGTGCCATATCCACATCCTATAACGATGACTGAGTCATTCCCTAGGTTGGGATACCTAGCTGATGTTAATGATGCATCTTATAGATGCATAATGATAGACAACCAAAGCAATTGGGCCCAAAAAATGTCATGGAACGCATATGTGGTGCTTTCAGAGGAGCGGCTACGACATCTGCAGTGATACGCAGCTTATGGACTGGAACCGCCTAAACACTATACTTGGAATTGACTTTTGAGTGTTGAGCGTTGAGCGTTGAGCGTTGAGCGTTGAGTGTTGAGAGTTGAGAGATAACTCATGATGATGTAATATTATTATTTATTTTGGATCCTTTGTATTATGTATTATGTACTGATGTAGATTGTACACCACATATAGTGTAGACTATGTACTTATGTAGTATAGTTTCAGACTTTCGATCAACGACTCAATGTACATTACCAAACTTTTGGTTCACCCCAAAAGTATGACTTTGTGTTTTTTCTATAAAACTAATTATGTGAATGTATTCGAAATGTCTAAAATAGGATGTAAACAAAAAATAGGAAAAAAAAAAACACATTTTGGGGGTCGAAACCAAAGTATTCACCAAACCAGGAAAAATTCCATAGTTTCCTCAAAATTTCACATGTTCCGACCTAAATTTCGGTCTCCCCAAGGGTCAAAACCCGATACCTTGAACCTTGTCTGCGAGGGGCTACAGCCTTGTAAACGAATCTAAGTCATGAAATTGTACTGTTGCCTCGTACATTTGCTATGTTTTCTTTTAATTTTAATTCTATTTCAGTTTTCATTAAAAACCCAAAATCCTCTCCTTCCCATCGAAATCTCGTTTCCAACTTCAACTTGGATTTCTCCAAATCTCTCGTTTTATAATTGATCTCTGACTTCTAGTTTCAATTCTCCATTCTGCTATTAGTTCTGAATCTTGTGAGGGTTTCAAAATCTGAACTTATCAATTAAAATCTAATATCCTACTGCAACTAGTATAATTTTCAGATTTTGTTATGCTTTGCAAACTCTGTTTCTATATTTTGTTTTTGTTCTAGCCACAGCTAATTTCTGTTTAAAGCCCTAATTCTAACCATCAATTCTGCAGATGTTGAGCTGTCCTTCCCCAAGTAGAATTACTCCACCAGCATTTGCTGCCGGTCCCCAGTCCAGGTAAAGGAGGAGGGTTGGTACGTAGCCGGCACTGAAAACAAAAACCCCAGCCAAACCCTCTTAACATGGATTCTACAACCATATATTATAAATCTTATGCTACAGGTGTTCCCCGCCAGAATAAGCAGCAGTCTACACTGTGACCCGTGTGTAATGCAAAGTGAGCAAGGAGTCAGCAAGGGCATCCCCAAGCAACAAGCTGCGTTGGCACACAAATGCAATAACAAGTAGGCAAGGGTTCTCGCATTGTGGACGAATAATGGGAAGGAAGCTTGTCCAAAAGCATAGGATTTAGGTTAGCATTTGGAATATTGGATTATTTCTTTTTGTGGGGGGGGGGGGTGTAAATAAACATTGAATATTTAACAGATAAGTGTATAGAATTGATAGATGTCACGAGGAGATGAAGGATTAACATAGCCTATATTCTAGATGGAAGGGTAAAAAAGCTAAAAAATTGGACTACTTCAAGTTTTGGTGTAAGGGGAAAAAGTAATAGAAATTGAGTGTGCACAGCAATAGTTAAAGATTTAAAGAACGATGTGATGGATGTTAAAATATATGGAGATAGGAATATATCCAACAAGCTTGTGCTGGAGAAAGAGGCTGTCAATTCAATTAGCACTTACACAACCCAAGTAGGATTGGATGAAATAAGTTAAAATTTTGGGAACATATGGATGTATTAGTGAGCAAGGTTTTAGTCAAGGAGAAAAGATAATTATAAAGGGTGATCTGAATAGACATATTTGGAGAGATCATAAAGGCTATGAAGGTGTAGTGTACATGGAGGACATGGTTTTGGAGAGAGGAAAGGGGGGATCTCAGTTTCAGATATTCTAGTGGCTTATGATGTATCCATTGTAAACACTTGATTTTCTAGTGGCTTATGATGTATCCATTGTAAACACTTACTTTGAAAAGAGAGAAGAGCATTTAGTTACCTTCAAAAGTGGACATCATAGTAGCCAACTAGATTTCTCGTAACTAGAAGGTCCGACAGAGTGTTATATAAGGATTGTAAGGTTATACCAGGGAAGAGACTAACCAAACAATATAGATTAATGGTGATGGATATGTGCCTCATCACGCGAAATCGTCAAAAAAGTGAGTATGAGTGTTTTTTGCCCTCGGATAAGTTGGTGGAACTTAAAAAGAGATACCTTGAAATCATGCACTAACAAAGTGGTCAAACAAGGAAAATGGGACGTGGATAGAGAGATAGTAATATGATATAAAATGAGATTACTACTTGTATTAAAAAGGATCTAAAGATGTCATAGGGTGAGCCAAAGGAAACGCCATTCCTCCAAGGAGACTTTGCAGTGGGACAATGAGGTTCAAGCAAGCATTAAGACTAAGAAAGCTAGTTTTAAGACATGGCAAAGGACTAAGGATGTAAAAGATCAAAAAGGTATAAATATGCCAGAAATGAAGCCAAGAAAATTGTGGGAAAAGCAAGGGCAAATAAATATGAAGGTATTTATAAGAAACTGAGCACAAAAGAAGGGGAAAAAATTACCAATAAGATAGTAAAAATAAGGGAAATGAAGAGTAGAGATCTCGACCATGTTAGATGTATTAAAAGTGAAGATGATACAGTACTAATAAGGGATGAGGACATTAAAGAGAGATGGCAAGGTAATTTCTACGGCCTACTATTCTACTAAATGAAGACATTTCGAGTAGTAGTCTAGGAAGAACCAACTATTGAAACACTCACATGCTCTGATCAACTTGTCAGAACTCAAACTAGCTTCCTATATTTTTCTACTTCTTTGATTGCAACAATCGGGTAAACAGGAGAAAGGGAGAGTTTCCCAGTGATACAATAAAATCACGAAGTTTTGGGAATTGGCCAAAAAGTGGGTGAAACTCGTCATTCTCCATGCATTACCTATCAAGGCATCACATGTCGTAGATTTGTACAAAAAATTAGGGTCTACGATAAAAGAAACTTTACGGAAGATGAAAGCAGGCAAGACACCAAGCCTAAATGAGGTCCCAATAGAAGTGTGGAGAGCTTAGGAATCTATGGTTTCTCTTGGCTAACCAAGATATTTTATAAGATAATAAGCATAGGAAAAATGTCAAATGAATATAAAATAACCATTATAGTTCTGATTTGCAAAAAAATAAAGGTGATATTCAGAGCAGCAATAACCATAAAGGCATAAAACTGAGTTATTTAAAAAAATTATTGGAGAGGGTTATGGAAACCCACCTGAGAAAAGAAACTACCATAACAGACAACCAATCAGTTTTATGCCAGGAAGATCGATGACAAAAGCTAGATTTAGAGATTGCAAAAAAAAAGGATCCCCATATGGTATTTATTGATCTAAAAAAGGCTTATGTCATAGTCCCTAGAGAGTTAATTTGGTAAGTACTAGAGATGAGAAGTGTTTCAAGTAACAATGTGGAAATAATTAAATAATATCCTTCTTAAGTGCCAACAAAGAGAATGTGTGGCAACTAGTTGATGCAGATATGGCTGCCCTTTCTTGGTTGGACCAGCATGACCCACTTTGGAAGCCAAGAGCCAAGAAGAACTGGTCCAGCCTAGGGTTTTGGTCCAACAAGGGTTGGAAATAAAATTAGTAGTTTACTTAGTATTTTATTTCATGCTTTTAGTTTCCAGACTTGAACGTAGGAGTAGGATTTATTTCCTTGCTTTGGTTTCCTCTTTATAGTTGTTTCCTAGTTTAGACTAGTTTCCATTCCAGTTACGTTTCTAATTTCATGTTCTTATTTTCCTATATATTAGTTGTAATCGATTGAAGTTTTAGAGAGCAATTTGATTATTGAATGAACGTGTGAGTGTGATCCTCCTTTTCCCCCTCTCTACTCTGATTTCCCCTCCCTTCCCTAAGGGTTCTCCATCAACTTGGTATCAGAGCCGGAGGATCCTATTCCTTCCCCATCTTTCTTCTTCCCTTCCCATTCTCTGTGTCTGATTCCACCGATACTGAGAACACAGTGAAAGAAAAAAGAAGTCGAGGTCGAAGTCGGAGAAGCAGCAGAGA